>NW_026999343.1:0-64381 GCF_037126465.1 Ornithodoros turicata
GAATGCGTAAACGTGCAAAGTTGATCAGGCATCCACTCTTCTACCAAATACCGTATAAACGCGTGTTTAGTCCGCACGTACAAAATTAAAAGAAAGACCTCTAATTTGAATACAATGCAATTATCGAGAACGTAAACATGCAAAGTTGATTAGGCATCCACTCTTCTCCCAAATACCGTATACACGCGTGTTTAGTCCGCACGTACAAAATTAAAAGAATTCCCTATAATTTGAAAAGAATGCAATTATCGAATGCGTAAACATGCAGAGTTGATCAGACATGCACTCTTCTCCCCAATACTGTGTACAGCGTGTTTAGTCCGCACGTACTACATTAAAAGAATGACCTAAAATTTGAAAACAATGCAATTATCGAATGCGTAGACGTGCAAAGAGTATCAGGCATCCTCTCTTCTCCCAAGTACCGTATAAACGCGTGTTTAGTCCGCACGTACAAAATTAAAAGAAAGACCTCTAATTTGAATACAATGCAATTATCGAGAACGTAAACATGCAAAGTTGATTAGGCATCCACTCTTCTCCCAAATACCGTATACACGCGTGTTTAGTCCGCACGTACAAAATTAAAAGAACGACCTAAAATTTGAAAACAATGCAATTATCGAAAGCGTGAACATGCAAAGTTCATCAGGCAACCACTCTTCTCCCAAATACCGAATAAACGCGTCTTTAGTCCGCACGTACAAAATTAAAAGAATGACCTACAATTTGAAAACAATGCAATTATCGAAAGCGTAAACATGCAAAGTTCATCAGGCATCCACTCTTGTCCCAAATACCGTATAAACGCGTGTGTAACCCGCACGTGCAAAATTCAAAGAATAACCTATAATTTGAAAGCAATGCAATTATGGAAATCGTAAACATGCAAAGCTGATCAGACATCCACTCTTCTCCCAAATACTGTGTACACGCGTGTTTAGTCCGCACGTACCACATTAAAAGTATGACCTATAATTTGAAAACAATGCAATTATCGAATGCGTAAACGTGCAAAGTTGATCAGGTATCCACTCTTCTACCAAATACCGTATAAACGCATGTTTAGTCCACACGTACAAAATTAGAAGAATAACCTAAAATTTGAAAAGAATGCAATTATCAAATGCGTAAACATGCAGAGTTGATCAGGCATGCACTCTTTTCCCAAATACCGTATAAACGCGTGTTTAGTCCGCACGTACAACATTAAAAGACCTCTAGTTTGAATACAATGCAATTATCGAGAGCGTAAACATGCAAAGTTGATTAGGCATCCACTCTTCTCCCAAATACCGTATACACGCGTGTTAAGTCTGCACGTACAAAATTAAAAGAATTACCTATAATTTGAGAACAATGCAATGATCGAAAGTGCAAACATGCAAAGTTGATCAAGCATCCACTCTTCTCCCAAATACCGAATAAACGCGTGTTTAGTCCGCACGTACAAAAATAAAAGAATAACCTATAATTTGAAAACAATGCAATTGTCGACAGCGTAAACATGCAAAGTTCATCAGGCATCCACTCTTCTACCAAATACCGTATAAACTCGTGTTTAGTCCGCTTCGTACAAAATTAAAAGAGTGACCTATAATTTGCAAAGAATGCAATTATCGAATGCGTAAACATGCAGAGTTGATCAGGCATGCACTCTTCTCCCAAATACCGTACAAACGCGCAATTAGTCCGCACGTACAACATTAAAAGAAAGACCTCTAATTTGAATACAATGCAATTATCGAGAGCGTAAACATCCAAAATTGATTAGGCATCCACTCTTCTCCCAAATACCGTATACACGCGTGTTTAGTCCGCACGTACAAAATTAAAAGAATTACCTACAATTTGAAAACAATGCAATTATCGAAAGCGTGAACATGCAAAGTTCATCAGGCAACCACTCTTCTCCCAAATACCGAATAAACGCGTGTTTAGTCCGCACGTACAAAATTAAAAGAATGACCTACAATTTGAAAGCAATGCAATTATGGAAATCGTAAACATGCAAAGTTGATCAGACATCCACTCTTCTCCCAAATACTGTGTACACGCGTGTTTAGTCCGCACGTACCACATTAAAAGTACGACCTATAATTTGAAAACAATGCAATTATCGAATGCGTAAACGTGCAAAGTTGATCAGGCATCCACTCTTCTACCAAATACCGTATAAACGCGTGTTAAGTCCGCACGTACAAAATTAAAAGAATTCCCTATAATTTGAAAAGAATGCAATTATCGAATGCGTAAACATGCAGAGTTGATCAGACATGCACTCGTCTCCCCAATACTGTGTACAGCGTGTTTAGTCCGCACGTACTACATTAAAAGAATGACCTAAAATTTGAAAACAATGCAATTATCGAATGCGTAGACGTGCAAAGAGTATCAGGCATCCTCTCTTCTCCCAAGTATCGTATAAACGCGTGTTTAGTCCGCACGTACAAAATTAAAAGAAAGACCTCTAATTTGAATACAATGCAATTATCGAGAACGTAAACATGCAAAGTTGATTAGGCATCCACTCTTCTCCCAAATACCGTATAAACGCGTGTTTGGTCCGCACGTACAAAATTAAAAGAATGACCTATAATTTGAAAACAATGCAATTATCGAAAGCGTGAACATGCAAAGTTCATCAGGCAACCACTCTTCTCCCAAATACCGAATAAACGCGTGTTTAGTCCGCACGTACAAAATTAAAAGAATGACCTACAATTTGAAAGCAATGCAATTATGGAAATCGTAAACATGCAAAGTTGATCAGACATCCACTCTTCTCCCAAATACTGTGTACACGCGTGTTTAGTCCGCACGTACCACATTAAAAGTACGACCTATAATTTGAAAACAATGCAATTATCGAATGCGTAAACGTGCAAAGTTGATCAGGCATCCACTCTTCTACCAAATACCGTATAAACGCGTGTTAAGTCCGCACGTACAAAATTAAAAGAATTCCCTATAATTTGAAAAGAATGCAATTATCGAATGCGTAAACATGCAGAGTTTTTCAGACATGCACTCGTCTCCCCAATACTGTGTACAGCGTGTTTAGTCCGCACGTACTACATTAAAAGAATGACCTAAAATTTGAAAACAATGCAATTATCGAATGCGTAGACGTGCAAAGAGTATCAGGCATCCTCTCTTCTCCCAAGTATCGTATAAACGCGTGTTTAGTCCGCACGTACAAAATTAAAAGAAAGACCTATAATTTGAAAACAATGCGATTATCGAAAGCGTAAACATGCAAAGTTGATCAGGCATCCACTCTTCTCCCAAACACCGAATAAACGCGTGTTTAGTCCGAACGTACAAAATTCAAAGAAGTACCTCTAAGTTGAAAACACTGCAACTATCGAAAGCGTAAACATACAAAGTTGATCAGGCATCCACTCTGCTCTCAAATGCCGCTTAAACGCGTGTTTAGTCCGCAGGTACCAAATTAAAAGAATGACCTATAATTTCAAAACAATGCAATTATCGAAAGCGTAAACATGCAAAATTGATCAGACATCCACTCGTCTCCCAAATACCGTATAAACGCGTGTGTAATCCGCACGTACAAAATTAAAAGAGTGACCTATAATTTGAAAAGAATGCAATTATCGAATGCGTAAACATGCAGAGTTGATCAGGCATGCACTCTTCTCTCAAATGCCGCTTAAACGCGTGTTTAGTCCGCAGGTACCAAATTAAAAGAATAACCTATAATTTGAAAGCAATGCAATTATGGAAATCGTAAACATGCAAAGTTGATCAGACATCCACGCTTCTACCAAATACCGTATAAACGCATGTTTAGTACGGTTCGTACAAAATTAAAAGAGTGACCTATAATTTGAAAAGATGCAATTATCGAATGCGTAAAGATGCAGAGTTGATCAGACATGTACTCTTCTCCCAAATACTGTGTATACGCGTGTTTAGTCCGCACGTACAAAATTCAAACAATTACCTCTAAGTTGAAAACACTGCAACTATCGAAAGCGTAAACATACAAAGTTGATCAGGCATCCACTCTGCTCCCAAATACCGTGTACACGCGTGTTTAGTCCGCACGTACCCCATTAAAGGAATGATCTATAATATGAAAACAATGCAATTATCGAATGCGTAAACATGCAGAGTTGATCAGGCATGCACTCTTCTCCCAAATACTGTGTACACGCGTGTTTAGTCCGCACGTACTATATTCAAAGAATTACCTCTAAGTTGAAAACACTGCAACTATCGAAAGCGTAAACATACAAAGTTGATCAGACATCCACTCTGCTCCCAAATGCCTTATACACGCGTGTTTCGTCCGCACGTACCACATCAAAAGAGTGACCTATAATTTGAAAACAATGCAATTATCGAATGCGTAAACGTGCAAAGTATATCAGGCATCCTCTCTTCTCCCAAATACCGTGTAAACGCATGTTTAGTCCGCACGTACAAAATTAAAAGAAAGACCTCTAATTTGAATACAATGCTATTATCGAGAGCGTAAACGTGCAAAGTTGATTAGGCATCCACTCTTCCCCCAAATACCGTATACACGCGTGTTTAGTCCGCACGTACAAAATTAAAAGAATGACCTATAATTTGGAAGCAATGCAATTATCGAAAGCGTAAACATGCAAAGTTGATCAGGCATCTATTCTTGTCCCAAATACCGTATAAGCGCGTGTTTAGTCCACTCGTACAAAATTAAAAGAATTACCTATATTTTGAGAAGAATGCAATGATCGAAAGCGTAAACATGGAAAGTTGATCAGGCATCCACTCTTCTCCCAAATACCGTATAGACGCGTGTTTGGTCCGCACGTACGAAATTAAAAGAATAACCTATAATTTGAAAGAATGCAATTATCCAATGCGTAAACATGCAGAGTTGATTAGGCATCCACTCTTCTCCCAAATACCGTATAGACGCGTGTTTGGTCCGCACGTACAAAATTAAAAGAATGACCTATAATTTGAAAACAATGCAATTATCGAATGCGTAAACATGCAGAGTTGATCAGGCATCCACTATGCTCCCAAATGCCATATACATGCGTGTTTACGCGCGCGTACCACATTAAAAGAATGACCTATAATTTGAAAGCAATGCAATTATGGAAATCGTAAACATGCAAAGTTGATCAGGCATCCACGCTTCTACCAAATACCGTATAAACGCATGTTTAGTACGGTTCGTACAAAATTAAAAGAGTGACCTATAATTTGAAAAGATGCAATTATCGAATGCGTAAAGATGCAGAGTTGATCAGACATGTACTCTTCTCCCAAATACTGTGTACACGCGTGTTTAGTCCGCACGTACAAAATTCAAAGAATTACCTCTAAGTTGAAAACACTGCAACTATCGAAAGCGTAAACATACAAAGTTGATCAGGCATCCACTCTGCTCCCAAATACCGTGTACACGCGTGTTTAGTCCGCACGTACCCCATTAAAGGAATGATCTATAATTTGAAAACAATGCAATTATCGAATGCGTAAACATGCAGAGTTGATCAGGCATGCACTCTTCTCCCAAATACTGTGTACACGCGTGTTTAGTCCGCACGTACTATATTCAAAGAATTACCTCTAAGTTGAAAACACTGCAACTATCGAAAGCGTAAACATACAAAGTTGATCAGACATCCACTCTGCTCCCAAATGCCTTATACACGCGTGTTTCGTCCGCACGTACCACATCAAAAGAGTGACCTATAATTTGAAAACAATGCAATTATCGAATGCGTAAACGTGCAAAGTATATCAGGCATCCTCTCTTCTCCCAAATACCGTGTAAACGCATGTTTAGTCCGCACGTACAAAATTAAAAGAAATACCTCTATTTTGAATACAATGCAATTATCGAGAGCGTAAACGTGCAAAGTTGATTAGGCATCCACTCTTCTCCCAAATACCGTATACACGCGTGTTAAGTCCGAACGTACAAAATTGAAAGAATTACCTATAATTTGAGAACAATGCAATGATCGAAAGCGTAAACATGCAAAGTTGATCAGGCATCCACTCTTCTCCCAAATACCGAATAAACGCGTGTTTAGTCCGCACGTACAAAATTCAAAGAATGACCTATAATTTGAAAGCAATGCAATTATCGAAACAGTAAACATACAAAGTTGATCAGGCATCAACTCTGCTCCCAAATGCCGTATACACGCGTGTTTATTCCGCACCTACAACATTAAAGGATCTCTAATTGGAATACAATGCAATTATCGAGAGCGTAAAATGCAAAGTTTAGCAGGCATCCACTCTTCTCCCAAATACCGTATAAACGCGTGTTTGGTCCGCACGTACAAAATTAAAAGAATTACCTATAATTTGAAAGCAATGCAATTATCGAAATCGTAAACATGCAAAATCGATCAGGCATCCACTCTTCTCCCAAATACCGTATAGACGCGTGTTTGGTCCGCACGTACAAAATTAAAAGAATGACCTATAATTTCAAAACAATGCAATTATCGAAAGCGTAAACATGCAGAGTTGATTAGGCATCCACTCTTCTCCCAAATACCGTATACACGCGTGTTTAGTCCACACGTACTAAATTAAAAGAATTACCAATAATTTGAAAGCAATGCAAATATCGAAATCGTAAACATGCAGATTTGATCAGGCATCCATTCTGCTTCGAAATGCCGTATACACGCGTGTTTAGTCCGCACGTACCACAGTAAAAGAATGACCTATAATTTGAAAACAATGCAATTATCGAATGCGTAAACATGCAGAGTTGATCAGGCATGCACTCTTCTCCCAAATACCGTATAAACGCGTGTTTAGTCCGCACGTACAGCATTAAACGAAAGACCTCTCATTTGAAAACAATGCAATTATCGAGAGCGTAAGCATGGAAAGTTGATTAGGCATCCACTCTTCTCCCAAATACCGTATACACGTGTGCTTAGTCCGCACGCACAAAATTAAAAGAATTACCTATAATTTGAAAGCAATCCAATTATCGAAAGCGTAAAGATGCAAAGTTGATCAGGCATCCACTCTTTTCCCAAATACCGTATAAACGCATGTTTAGTACGCTTCGTACAAAATTAAAAGAGTGACCTATAATTTGAAAAGTATGCAATTATCGAATGCGTAAACATGCAGAGTTGATCAGACATGTACTCTTCTCCGAAATACTGTGTACACGCGTGTTTAGTCCGCACGTACAAAATTCAAAGAATTACCTCTAAGTTGAAAACACTGCAACTATCGAAACCGTAAACATACAAAGCCGATCAGGCATCCACTCTGCTCCCAAATGCCGTATACACGCGTGTTTAGTCCGCACGTACCACATTGAAAGAATGACATATAATTTGAAAACAATGCAATTATCGAATGCGTGAACCTGCAAAGTTGATCAGGCATCCTCTCATCTCCCAAATACCGAATAAACGCGTGTTTAGTCCGCATGTACAAAATTAAAAGAATGACCTATAATTTCAAAACAATGCAATTATCGAAATCGTAAACAGGCAAAGTTGATCAGGCATCCACTCTTCTCCCAAATACAGTATAACCGCATGTTTAGTCCGCTTCGTACAAAATTAAGAGTGACCTATTATTTGAAAAGAATGCAATTATCGAATGCGTAAACATGCAGAGTTGGTCAGGCATGCACTCTTTTCCCAAATACTGTGTACACGCGTGTTTAGTCCGCACGTACAAAATTCAAAGAATTACCTCTAAGTTGAAAATACTGCAACTATCGAAAGCGTAAACAACAAAGTTGATCAGGCATCCACTCTGCTCCCAAATGCCGTATACACGCGTATTTAGTCCGCACGTACCACATTAAAAGAATGACCTATCATTTGAAAACAATGAAATTATCGAATGCGTAAACGTGCAAAGTTGATCAGCCATCCTCTCTTCTCCCAAATACCGTATAAACGCATGTTTAGTCCGCACGTACAAAATTAAAAGATACCTCTAATTTGAATACAATGCAATTATCGAGAACGTAAACATGCAAAGTTGATTAGGCATCCACTCTTCTCCCAAATACCGAATAAACGCGTGTTTAGTCCGCACGTACAAAATTAAAAGAATGACCTACAATTTGAAAACAATGCAATTATCGAAAGCGTAAACATGCAAAGTTCATCAGGCATCCACTCTTGTCCCAAATACCGTATAAACGCGTGTGTAATCCGCTCGTACAAAATTAAATGAATTACATATAATTTGAGAACAATGCAATGATCGAAAGCGTAAACATGCAAAATTGATCAGGCGTCCACTCTTCTCCCAAATACCGTGTACACGCGTGTTTAGTCCGCACGTACAAAATTAAAAGGATAACCTATAATTTGAAAGAATGCAATTATCGAATGCGTAAACATGCAGAGTTGATTAGGCATCCACTCTTCCCCCAAATACCGTATACACGCGTGTTTAGTCCGCACGTACAAAATTAAAAGAATTACATATAATTTGAGAACAATGCAATGATCGAAAGCGTAAACATGCAAAATTGATCAGGCATCCACTCTTCTCCCAAATACCGTGTACACGCGTGTTTAGTCCACACGTACAAAATTAAAAGAATGACCTATAATTTGGAAGCAATGCAATTATCGAAAGCGTAAACATGCAAAGTTGATCAGGCATCTATTCTTGTCCCAAATACCGTATAAGCGCGTGTTTAGTCCACTCGTACAAAATTAAAAGAATTACCTATATTTTGAGAAGAATGCAATGATCGAAAGCGTAAACATGGAAAGTTGATCAGGCATCCACTCTTCTCCCAAATACCGTATAGACGCGTGTTTGGTCCGCACGTACGAAATTAAAAGAATAACCTATAATTTGAAAGAATGCAATTATCCAATGCGTAAACATGCAGAGTTGATTAGGCATCCACTCTTCTCCCAAATACCGTATAGACGCGTGTTTGGTCCGCACGTACAAAATTAAAAGAATGAGCTATAATTTGAAAACAATGCAATTATCGACAGCGTAAACATGCAAAGTTCATCAGGCATCCACTTTTGTCCGAAATACCGTATAAACGCGTGTTTAGTCCGCTTCGTACAAAATTAAAAGAACAACCTATAATTTGAAAGAATGCAATTATCCAATGCGTGAACATGCAGAGTTAATTAGGCATGCACTCTTCTCCCAAATACCGTATACACGCGTGTTTAGTCCACACGTACTAAATTAAAAGAATTACCTATAATTTGAAAGCAATGCAATTGTCGAAATCGTAAACATGCAAAATCGATCAGGCATCCACTCTTCTCCCAAATACCGTATAGACGCGTGTTTGGTCCGCACGTACAAAATTAAAAGAATGACCTATAATTTGAATACAATGGAATTATCGAAAGCGTAAACATGCAGAGTTGATTAGGCATCCACTCTTCTGCCAAATACCGTATACACGCGTGTTTAGTCCACACGTACTAAATTAAAAGAATTACCAATAATTTGAAAGCAATGCAAATATCGAAATCGTAAACATGCAGATTTGATCAGGCATCCATTCTGCTCCGAAATGCCGTATACACGCGTGTTTAGTCCGCACGTACCACAGTAAAAGAACGACCTATAATTTGAAAAAAAAGCAATTATCGAATGCGTAAACATGCAGAGTTGATCAGGCATGCACTCTTCTGCCAAATACCGTATAAACGCGTGTTTAGTCCGCACGTACAACATTAAACGAAAGACCTCTCATTTGAAAACAATGCAATTATCGAGAGCGTAAGCATGGAAAGTTGATTAGGCATCCACTCTTCTCCCAAATACCGTATACACGCGTGCTTAGTCCGCACGCACAAAATTAAAAGAATTACCTATAATTTGAAAGCAATCCAATTATCGAAAGCGTAAAGATGCAAAGTTGATCAGGCATCCACTCTTTTCCCAAATACCGTATAAACGCATGTTTAGTACGCTTCGTACAAAATTAAAAGAGTGACCTATAATTTGAAAAGTATGCAATTATCGAATGCGTAAACATGCAGAGTTGATCAGACATGTACTCTTCTCCCAAATACTGTGTACACGCGTGTTTAGTCCGCACGTACAAAATTCAAAGAATTACCTCTAAGTTGAAAACACTGCAACTATCGAAACCGTAAACATACAAAGCCGATCAATCCACTCTGCTCCCAAATGCCGTATACACGCGTATTTAGTCCGCACGTACCACATTAAAAGAATGACCTATCATTTGAAAACAATGCAATTATCGAATGCGTAAACGTGCAAAGTTGATCAGCCATCCTCTCTTCTCCCAAATACCGTATCAACGCATGTTTAGTCCGCACGTACTAAATTAAAAGAATAACCTATAATTTGAAAATAATGCAATTATCAAATGCATAAACATGCAGAGTTGATCAGGCATGCACTCTTCTCCCAAATATCGTATACACGCGTGTTTAGTCTGCACGTACAAAATTCAAAGAATGACCTATAATTTGAAAACAATGCAATTATCGAATGCGTAGACATGCAAAGAGTATCAGGCATCCTCTCTTCCCCCAGGTACCGTATAAACGCATGTTTAGTCCGCACGTACAAAATTAAAAGATAACTCTAATTTCAATACAATGCAATTATCGAGAACGTAAACATGCAAAGTTGATTAGGCATCCACTCTTCTCCCAAATACCGTATACACGCGGGTTTAGTCCGCACGTACAAAATTAAAAGAATGACCTACAATTTGAAAACAATGCAATTATCGAAAGCGTGAACACGCAAAGTTCATCAGGCAACCACTCTTCTCCCAAATACCGAATAAACGCGTGTTTAGTCCGCACGTACAAAATTAAAAGAATGACCTACAATTTGAAAACAATGCAATTATCGAAAGCGTAAACATGCAAAGTTCATCAGGCATCCACTCTTGTCCCAAATACCGTATCAACGCGTGTGTAATCCGCTCGTACAAAATTCAAAGAATGACCTATAATTTGAAAGCAATGCAATTATGGAAATCGTAAACATGCAAAGTTAATCAGGCATCCACTCTTCTCCCAAATACTGTGTACACGCGTGTTTAGTCCGCACGTACCACATTAAAAGTATGACCTATAATTTGAAAACAATGCAAATATCGAATGCGTAATCGTGCAAAGTTGATCAGGCATCCTCTTTTCTCCCAAATACCGTATAAACGCATGTTTAGTCCGCACGTACAAAATAAAAGAAAAACCTCTAATTTGAATACAATGCAATTATCGAGAGCGTAAACATGCAAAGTTGATTAGGCATCCACTCTTCTCCCCAATACTGTGTACAGCGTGTTTAGTCCGCACGTACTACATTAAAAGAATGACCTATAATTTGAAAACAATGCAATTATCGAATGCGTAATCGTGCAAAGTTGATCAGGCATCCTCTTTTCTCCCAAATACCGTATAAACGCATGTTAAGTCCGCACGTACAAAATTAAAAGAATAACCTATAATTTGAGAACAATCCAATGATCAAAAGCGTAAACATGCAAAGTTGATCAGGCATCCTCTCTTCTCCCAAATACACTCTTAACTCGGTACCCTTTAGTAAAGGGTAAAAAATCGCAATATTTTACCCTCTCTTTCAGAACCTACCAGGTACCCTCTGAGCAGTACCTTTTATAAAAGTTACAAGGACACCAGCAGTATAGAGCCGTTACGCACAACGACATCCTTTTTCTAATCCAGTTCTAGGAATTTCTAATCCACCACCCATTTCTAATCCAGGTCAAGCCAGGTCTAATCCAGGCTCCACCACTTCATGGTGATCCATCCTATTTCTATGTGATTGGCTACCATTCATTGCCACATTTGCTCACTCGCTGATAGACACCAAAATTATCTATTCTATTCAATTCTAAGTTGGCTCATAGGCTTCCAAATCGCTCTTTTTTCTAATCCATTTCAAGGAATTTCTAATCCACCACCCAATTCTAATCCAGGTCAAGCCACTTCTAAGTCCTCTGGTTGGTTGATCACAGCTCCACCCCTTCATCCATCTAATTTCTATGTGATTGGCTACCATTAATTGCCACAACATCTGCTCACTCGCTCGTAGACACCAAAATGATCCTTCTATTCAATTCTAAGTCGGCTCATAGGCTTCCAAATCGCTCACCTGTCTATTGGTCCGGGGGTGGTCACTTCCATTCATTTCTAAAACCTAGTGATTGGCCTATTGGCTGCCTCTCATACATGCTCGATAGACTCATTTGTCATTTCCACTCTCTAGTTACTCGGTCACACTCTTTCAACTGCATATTGCTTCATAATTTCAACCGCAGCATAGACAGCCGCTCATTGATCAATTCCATTCATTTCTGGGCCAGCTCACAGGCCCACCCAAATTGCATATTAGCTTGGGATGCTTTTGTAGTTAAGCCAGGACAACGCTTCGGAACAGTAAGGACGTAGAAAAACAAGGGAAATAGTTTTCAATGTTTATTGAGTACATCATGGCAGTCTCAGAGAGATTGTAGTTCTCTCTGGGGCACTTCCAGGCACACTGGACATTTTCGTTAACATCCATGGTCGTTTTTCGCATAAGTACCATGTGGATCACCCAGGCGTTCGTCCTTCTCCATCCACGGCTCAGTCCCAGACCGTACGCGAGAACAGCATGTCACAGAAGTATCAGTTCTCTTCCTGCACATCTTCTGGAGCGAAAAAAGAATGTTATGAGCTTCACTATTTACATCATCCATTTAAACTTACCATATTCACAGCTTCCGTAAGGGTAGGATTCGATGTCATTGCAGAGGTATCGCTTGTCGTCATATGCCATCAGACTTCTTTTGACATTTCTGATGGTGTACATGCACTGTTTCTTTCCAACTATTGACACTTGCTCATTCGATACGCTCGTGTGATTGAACAAGGTATCGTAGTATGTCTCATGGAGGAGGTGCTTGCGTACAATATTTTTCTTTACCCCTTTAGCTCTTGCAATTTGCTTTTCTCCAGCTAGTTTGATAGAGTACATTTTAGCTTTCAAGCATATTACTTCTTCGATAGGTACACTACCAGTTTCGCTTTTGAATGCCCCAAGTCTTCCACGATTCTTTTCACTGTACAGTGGATGATCCCGATCAAAGGAAGACAAATCTAAGTGGTCGTCGGCGATCGCTCGTAACTGATCTTCGTAGTCCTTGCAGAATAGGCCAAGGATCAGAGAATCCGTGTCAAAGTAACAGGTAATCACAGGACAAGTGAGCTTGCTCAGCAAGGTTTCATAGTAGAATGAGTACATAGTTAATTTACTGAGTTCTAAAATCGTAAACCCAATCTGGAGCGGGAAATCGCATCGCACTTTTCTTTTGCGCATTTCGTACATGACACAATCCGGGGACAAAATTTCCATCCTCACGCATTCTGCCCGACTCCCGAGGCGACTCGCCGTCTCCTCATCGAAGGCTACTCGAATATCACGCATGTTAAATTTATTTAAAAGTGTTCTCCCAAAGACTGCATTATTTGAGAGTTTGTAGAAGTTTTTTTCGAATGTCGTGCCCGAGGCAACACGTCTGGCAACATTGTCCTCGATGTAGGGACGCAGGAATGGCGCCTGGCGAAATTTTAGAATTCTGTGAATTTTTGTCACCCTCATGCCTAATCTACAATAGAGTGCGAGCAGCGCGTAATGAACAACGTACTCGACTTTGTCCTTGCACGTAAGCAACAGCTTTTTGCTGTTAGCAGGCTGATACATTAATTCTTCGAGAAGCCCTCGCTGGAATGGCGAGAGCCATTCCTTTGGGACTACTGCCTTCTCGGGAGCCAGGGGGAAGTACCTCGTTAGAGTGTGGATAGATTTTGGATACTCCAAGTCGCATACGTACACGTACCCCACATCTGAATCCGTGGGGTGACGCATAAAATCCACGGAGCTAAAATCCTCGACCCATTCGAAATCACCGACGGGGAGGTGCTTTATCATACTAAATCCATAAAGATTGTTGCAATCTATGTATGATATGTACACCTCCTCTTTATCGGGATCATAGCCACTACACAGAGGGTTGTTAGCCTGCAAATGACGCCTGCTCGCCTGACAGAGCCCACCTCTAACGCCTGATTCGATGGTTCTGTACATGTCCTCTTCGGTGATCAATTCCAATTTTGCCTGCGTGTAATTTAGGGCGCATTGCCACGAATAGGATGCCAGAGAAACACAATGAAGCAATTCCAATCCGCGCGCGCTGTAGCACAGACGTCGGAAGTGCTGCATCACGTCCGCATGTAATATGGCATCCGTTTTCAGGTATAATGCATTATAATCCCTCAAATTTGAGCACCCAAAATGTTCAAATACGAGCAATGCATACTGGTAGTCCTCCTCACTTATATCCTCCCCCGTGAGATCGTTTCGAAAGAAGGATTTTTCTGGCAAGGTCAATTCATCGTAAACTGCGAAAGAACTGACATAGCTGTACGGGAATACACCTTTACGAAGTAAAATTTCGTAGTCCTTTCCAAATACCTGCTTCAAGCATTGGAATGCCTCGGCTCCCCCCATGGATTTGACGGTTTCCACGAGGTCCCCCAACGACGAATTTAGGTACTGCATGGTATCTCTGTAGAGGAAGGTACCAATTTCGAACGAACTAATTTTTTCCATGGAGCTGGCCACAATGAAGGGAGGTCGCTTCCACCCGAGAACGTGAAATTCCCGTAACAGTCCAGCCAGATCATAAGACAAATTGTGGACCATCATCGGCAATTCTTCTCTGGTAGTGCACGCGACGTTACAGGGGTTGCACAGTGTCGCGATATAATTTGTCTCACCCGCAGTACAATGCTTCGAATGATCATGATGCCGGACACGAGGTAGGTCCTTCGCAAATTCCCGTTTACAATATGCGCAGTGGGTAGCAGCTCTGTGCTTGGCCTGTTGTTCATCGCTCAACACCATTGCAGCGGGGCAGGCGTTCAAGGCAATCATTTCATCACGCATTTCCATGAGTGCCTTCACACACTGCTTTGCCGCATCTTCCCCATGGTGTGTTCTAATGCGCATCACCTTTGAGTCATGGGTACGCACGAGCACAGCACAGAAGCTAGAGGTAATGTGACGTTGCATGCCAACACCACTGGGTGCGAGTACGCTCTCAGTGTCCAACGCAACGACATAGTTGTACTGTTGCATGCACTGTATTTTAGTAAACTCTACAAAATTTTTTCCCGGCTCGCAAAATTCCAACAGGATTTCGTTTATGTCCGTGCAAAGGCGTCGATGTTTCGCCATGCTCTCTTCCTTCACGAAAGAGCGTGTGCAGCGTTCGCATACAAAATGGTTACTTCTTGTTGTCAACAAGCGTTCGAGGGACTTTATTCCAAAAAAAAATGCTCATCAACCTCCAAAAGATGAATTTTCTTTTCGAATTCCAGTTTTGCGGGTTGCGACACGTGCACTCCCTGATCGACATAGGCGTAAACATACACGGATATCTCGTTTTGGACTTCAAATTCATCCAGATCAGAGAATGAAACAGGGAAGCGGCTTGGCCACCAGTAATCTGCTGCATAATTTTCACATTTTTTCCACGAATTCTTTTCCTGTGGATGCAGGAGAGCGAGTGTATTGTATTTAAAACATTCACCCTCCTTGCGTGCTGGTAAATGGATATTCGTTAACACGTTCCCGCGTTTAGCCAAATTTGTGGGAAGTACCCCCTCGCATCCAAACTTTTTAGTTTTCACAGCGGAAATACACATTTGAACTTTTTGGACGTCGGTGGATACAAACCCACTACCCTCACGCTGGTAATTTTCAATGCGCCCGGTGGACTCCTGAATCACGTCCATCAAAGTATTTGCAATAGCTCCGTCGCTGTGGACTTCGCGAGCAAGCGCCATAAAATGAGCTATGTGTGCGGTTATATCCTCTCGATTTTCTTTCATCATTAGAACATCAGAACAAATGCAAAATCTAAAGGGTATTCTTTGCGCTCGCAAAATAGCAATTATATTGTGGAGGTGGTTCATTAAATATTGTCGCAAGTCCTCTACTCCCTGATTGTGAACAGATGCCAATAGCACAAACGCTTTGACGGTACCTCGAAATGCGCTATCAGTTTGAAAGAAAGGCAGGAAGGAAATGTCCACATAGGGATGTGATCGCTCGACGTGAGCATGCAATGTGCCAGGTGAAATGTCTGGAGAACATGGTGAATTCTCTTCCAATGGCTCATCATCACCGATATCATGAGGATCAAAAAAGCAGAACACGCATCTAGGCACTGAAAAAAAAAAAGAAGCAACACTTAGAAAACGTGCACCACAGAGCGTGGATGAAAAATACTTACTTTTGAAGCGAGCTCCGCACACTCCCGAAGCGATGCGAAGACTGCTGCCTCTTTACACATCCTCCCCACTTATATAGCGGCGACCTCGCTGCATGCCCCAACATGCACGGGTGCGAGGAGTCGTCATAGGCTAAAAATAACTTGCTCTGCATGTTCAAGGTCGCAGCTTGCCCTTGACTTCACGTAATGCTCCGTCCGCCTACACCATTGCCGCACCTGAGCGCAAAGTTCGCTGTCATCACGTGTCATTCCGATATGCAAGTTGCTTCCATGATCAGGCACACAACCATCCCTTTTTGTTCACAGTGGCTGTGGAATTTCAATAATATTACTTAAATGAAACAAGTTGCAGTGAAATGCAGATTCATCTCAGACAGGAATTTCTACCCTCAGCGTTAAACCCTCAGATACCATCATTTCTGCTCAAATAGCAAAATAGCTATGACTATAAAAATTAAACACATGCTAACAAACTACCATCAACTGACAAAACACCCATTTCTGCTGTCAGATAATTATTGCATAATGCTACATGCACAGCCGCATCGTCGTAAAGAAACCACAGGACAAGGGTACACAAATTCACTTAAGCGATGAGGGAAAAGGCTTAAGACCTCAGGAATAATCGCAGAGTCACCACACATCGCTACGCGGCTAGCACAAGATAACAACAAGATACTAATGGTGGGTAAAATCGTAACACTGCTAAACAAGCCCCAACATGCCATGATGACGTCACAAACCGAGAAAAAAGTACACACGCGCGCGCACACAGCAGCTCAGGAATGCACAAGGAGAGGTGCTTTATTGGAATTTCTACTCCTGGCTCAGACTGCTCAAATACCCATAACTGCACGATTAAGCACTGCTTACTTCATCGAGCACCCAACAAAATCAAACAAACAAACAAAAACAAACAAACCCACTTTCCATGATAGAACACTATTCAGCTTTACCAAGTGATTTTCTTCTGCTTTAGCAGTGAAAGAAGAAAAGAGCCATGAAAAATTACACGTACTTTTGCTTGAATAGCTATAACTGCAAAAAAAAAGAAAAGAACAAAAAGCGAAGCACATGCTAATAAATGGAGAAAAAGGCACTCATTTCTGCTATCAGATAATTATTGCATAATGCTACATACACAGTGGCGTTGTCCCTGTGTAAAGAAAGCACAGGACAAGGGTACACAAATCGAATTGGGAGAATCACTTCTACTCGCGCAGCATAATACGATATACGCTGATTTTTTTTTTTTACGGGCGAAAATTGCAATAAGAAGCCACACAGCAGCAGATCAGAAATTTTAAATTTTTGATGACTCGCACAAAGTAGTAAGCTGCTGGAAACGACAAAAATAAATACAAAATACAAAAAAATCGTTGCTGTTGGTGTTTAACACGGTGAGATTGAGTCTATTTGGTGTTTCTTATAAGAAAAATACGACGTGCAGCAGTTGCTTATTCTTGCGTGAAGTTTGCAATCAATGATGATGGAATGATATTTTATCTTATTTGAATCGTTAGTGACTCCCCTATTTAGTGAATGGTAGTGTGGTTATGAACATATGAAAACTGGTTTGTTTAAAAATGATAAGAGCAGGGTGTAGCGAATGCAGTTCTCCTTTTACACTCTGCAATATTTCTTGTGAAATATTTATATGCAAGCAAACAAAAGTACAAAGAAATGCATCCTATTCTGTATTATAATTGCTGCACGCTGTTCTTGGATGTATAGGCGACATGCATTCCTGAGATGCTGTGTTTCTTTTCTGCTTTGGGACGGTCGACTGGCGATATCGTATTACATCCGGCGGGAAGGCCTATTGTTTCGCATTGGCATATGCGTGTTCCCCGTTTTGACGATGGTTGGATAATTATTGACGTGAGGAATATAATATGAATTTATGTGGCTGTGAATAGACCTTGGGTTTTTGCTCGTTGTGAGGCACTAAAAATGTGTGAGTGTGCGTGCGCGTTTGTGCAACTGGGACCCCACTTGAGAAGTAAGTTCAATGTGTTTGACTTCAGTGATATTGCCGATATTGCCGTATATTATGCCGACTGTGATTTTTTTTTTTGAAAAATAAGGTTTATCGCATTTTCAATAGAGTAGATTGAGCTACACATGAAATATGCTTTCTCCAAGCATCGTGCTTTATATTCTTATCGAATCGCTCACGCATGTATAACAAATTCAGAAAGCAGATGTGAATGGGTGTGTCCCTCAGGTTGTGTGTTTGCCACACAAGCTTAGTTTTTGCGAAGATTGTATTATTCTGTTTAATAATTTTCTGGTGGTAGAAAATGTGTTTTGTCATGCTTGACACTTTGCTATTCGTGCAGAAGTGCGTGTAATTTCTTATTTTTCACTGTCGCTCGTTGTATCTGTGTTGTGTGTGTGTGTGTGCAACTGTGACCCCACTTAACCAGTAAGTACATTGTGTACGCCTTTTCGTGTGACTCGAGTGATAAATTTATGTGGAATTGCATGAAATGTTGGTTTAAAAATAAGGGTTGTTGCACTTGCGTAGCAGAGGCTTCTTATTGCAATTTTCGCCCGTAAAAAAATCAGCGTATATCGTATTATGCTGCGCGAGTAGAAGTGATTCTCCCAATTCGATTTGTGTACCCTTGTCCTGTGCTTTCTTTACACAGGGACAACGCCACTGTGTATGTAGCATTATGCAATAATTATCTGATAGCAGAAATGAGTGCCTTTTTCTCCATTTATTAGCATGTGCTTCGCTTTTTCTTCTTTTCTTTTTTTTTCTTTTGCAGTTATAGCTATTCAAGCAAAAGTACGTGTAATTTTTCATGGCTCTTTTCTTCTTTCACTACTAAAGCAGAAGAAAATCACTTGGTAAAGCTGAATAGTGTTCTATCATGGAAAGTGGGTTTGTTTGTTTTTGTTTGTTTGTTAGATTTTGTTGGGTGCTCGATGAAGTAAGCAGTGCTTAATCGTGCAGTTATGGGTATTTGAGCAGTCTGAGTCAGGAGTAGAAATTCCAATAAAGCACCTCTCCTTGTGCATTCCTGAGCTGCTGTGTGCGCGCGCGTGTGCTTTTTTCTCGGTTTGTGAGGTCATCATGGCATGTTGGGGCTTGTTTAGCAGTGTTACGATTTTACCCGCCATTAGTATCTTGTTGTTATCTTGTGCTAGCCGCGTAGCGATGTGTGGTGAGTGCGATTATTCCTGAGGTCTTAAGCCTTTTCCCTCATCGCTTAAGGGAATTTGTGTACCCTTGTCCTGTGGTTTCTTTACGACGATGCGGCTGTGCATGTAGCATTATGCAATAATTATCTGACAGCAGAAATGGGTGTTTTGTCAGTTGATGGTAGTAGTATGGGATCAGCTCAACTGGCCCACAACTCACACAGTGGCCTGGACGCCATTAATGAGCAATTAGAGCAATTTGGGACCCCCCACAGTAATCAGGATAATTCAGGGAGTCATTACACTAATTGGGGAGCATCTAGGACGTGTCCAGACCACTGAGTGAGTTGTGGGCTAGTTGAGCTGATAAAAATAAAAAAAATAGGTAGAAAATAAAATGAAAATATAGAAATAGAGTGGAGAGAAGGAGTTTAGTTGAAGATCAACGACGTCATCGTGAAGAAAGCGGCCCGGAACGGCCGCTGACCGTCGCTGGGCGACGGAGCACGGAGACAGGTTGCAAAGCATCGCAGCAACAGTTCCGGACATCCTGTGACGTCAGCTGTGACATCATCATGACATGTCTGGGCAGGTTAGGACACCTCTGGACATGCAAGGAGAAAAACACTCGTAATACAGAGGCTGGGAGAGCAAGAGTATGCAAACCATCAATAGCTAACAACGAAAAGAATTAGTTACACAACAAATGAGGCCTCCAGAACAGGAGCGCAGAACCATGCGACTGCTCCATCCGAGAGGCAGGCAGAAACTGACTCGTAATGGTTTTTTTCTCCTGTATAAAGCCCAGCAGCTGCACCCCTAGCGGTTACTTTCTCAACTAATCTCACAACAAAATTATTAAGAATCACACCAGCGCTACTCCCATTACCAAGGCAGAAGATGATAGAAAATGCCGGGGATGCCCGGACAACAGCAACCAGCACCCGACGTGCACTGGCACGAAAATCGCAAACAAAGCGGGAAGAAAGTTGGCGAAAGCATTAGTTACACAACAAATCACCTCACCGCAGCAGGAGCGCAGACCGATGCGACTGCTCTCCGTGACAGCCAGCCAGAAACTGAGCGAGCGCGGGGAGCGCACGTCTGCTTTCCGCGACAGCCGGAGAGAAACTGACTGGGGCGCCGCTCCGCGGTCGCTACGCATACGCGCTCCTAGCGCCCTCTGGGGCGACCACCTCCGAGAGGCTAAGAGTGAAGAGCATTCCGGCGCCCCCTGCTGGCCGTTCTCATTGGTCGTGAGGCTAAGAGAGAAGAGCATTCCTGCGCCCCCTGCTGGCCGTTCTCATTGGTCGTGACGTCATCCTATTGTCTCAGGGCTACCCTGTTTTTTTCCACTAATGCTCCTTTGGTCAATCTACAATGAAGCCACAGTATGACGTCATCATGCACCTGCGTGGCTCAAGGACGCGTACGCTCTAGACAGGGGACCTATTATTTATTGAATCACTATCCCATGATTATTTCCTTTATTCTTCTATAACGATTGAATAGGAAACTATTGCAGAAGAGCACCATGCATGGAAGCTGATCGTAGGAATTCCAAAGTCTTACTAAATGAGACTTGCAAAAGAACAAAATATCCTAACACGTAACTCCATCAACGGCAAATAAGAGGACTAGGTACTCAACAAATCAACAAAGAGTACGGGTAAACAGGAGCGCAGAACTCAGGGCAGCACTATCGTCAAGACAACAATGTTCCTTGTCAAAAAATAAAAAAATAAAAACGTCAACACAGGAAAGCATGCATATCGGGGCATGTCAGAACACGTCAGCACAAATTGTACGACTGCTGGGCAACAGAGGAAAACAAACAAACACTTGAACAGAGTGAAAAAGACACTCACCATCATTTTTCCCGTTCACAGCATTCCCTCATTGTAAATCCGCTCGTCACAAAATCCACCTGCATCGTCGAACACCATTCACCAGTGACGAACCACACATCCGCACCCCATCAGAGGCAGACAGAACCCCACCGAAGCTACGCTCTTCCACTGACGGCCAACGCCAGGAGCAGAATTTGCGTGTCGAGACCCGTCAGTGTCCAAGAGAGAAGTGAAACCTTGCGCCCCCTGCAGGCCGTTCTCATTGGTCGTGACGTCATCCTATTGTCTCAGGGCTACACTGTTTTTTTCCACTAATGCTCCTCTAGACAAGGTCAACCTGAAACAATAGTCTCTCGGTATGCGGTCATCATGCAGGTGCGTGGCTCAAGGACGCGTACGCTCTAGCAGGGCACCTGTTATTTATTGAATCACTATCCCTAGATTATTTCCTTTATTCTACTATAATGATTGCGTAGGGAACTATTGCAGAAAAACACCATAGACAAGAGGAGATTGTAGCATTTCATTCCCAAAGTCTTACTGTACAGGAAAAAAAAATGGTTCAGCAAGACATAAAGTCACACACCTGTCCCCCTCGCGGTTACTCTCTGAACTAAATGAATCGCAAAATTATTAAGAATTGCTCTACTCCAATTCAAGGCAGCACTATCGTCAAGAATATGCCTTGTACAAAAGGAAAAAAAACTACATGCAGAAGGAAAGCATGTCACAACAAGCCCAGGCATGGTCAGCACATGTTTGTCAGACAAGGGGGGGGGGGAAAGCGAAAAGAAACAAAGAAGGAAACCAGCATCAAACTATTTCTTCTTATTCAAAAACAGTGCTCATCATAAATCTACCCAGGACAATACACACTATTTTTCTCTTGCCACACTTTTTTCCAGTAACGGTTCCAATGCATTGCTACAGACTGCGTGACGTCATCACATCCTGTCTAAAGAAGAAGACACCGGCAAAGACTCCTATTATTTATTGAATCGCAAGATTATTTCCTTTGTCCTACTCTTAATGACATTGATTCTCTCATTAAAATTCAACAAAAAAGCACCCCGCATATTAACGATTTTCACCCCAAAGGCTCATCATGGTCATTAGAATTACAGTAAACTGCCACTGCTCTTTTAAAATAATAAGCGAGACCACTCAACATCACCTCCAGGCTTATGTAATACATGACCCTTTCTATGCTCATACATTTGTGGCGACCACCTACCGTCGATGACGACGATGTCCATCGCAACAGCGGGCACGCGCTACGCGCCCGAATAAACAGTTGACCTCTGGGCTTCCTCCTGTGTGGCTGTCTGCTAGCTAGCTCCCACAGTTGGTGACCCGAACATTCGAACACCTCGGACTATTCGGCCTTCTTACCACCCTAAATTCTCCATCTTCTGCACCAAGCTTCCCAGGTCCACTCAACGTCATTCCCAGGAGGAAGCTGCCTTTTCCACCCGGCAACAGAGGTCACTCACCGCACGGCACACCACCACCATGCGCCAATTCCACCTTCGGCAGCCATCGCCGTCAGCGCCACGTCATCAGGTCAGCTTGGAAGGTTCGCACCAACGCCACCTCATTACCACCGCATTAACATCACCTGCCGGCCATGACACCAGAGCCTCGTGCTCGCCGAGCGGTCGCGCTCGTCACGGCAGCCGACGTCACCCTCCCTGCAGCCGACGTCTCGGCAGCTCATCAGCGCGGCGAACAACGCCACACACGCGCAGCCAACACGGCTTTCAACCTCTCTACAACCAACTTGTCAACCTCTCTTCACGGCCCCGCAAATCTCTCTTCACGGCCTCGCAAACCTTGTGGCGCACATCGCCAAGCTCTTCCAAAGCGACTCAAAGCGACTCACGCGACTCAAAGCGACTCCTTCAGCACCGCACCTGCCTCCCATCATCGCATCACCCATCTGCGTTCCATCCCATGCTGCGTCATCACCACCTTCCTTTCGGAAGCTCCCACCCGCCTGCACAAGCGCGGGCTCCTGCTTCTGCTGCAACCTGCCCCACAACATGCAACCTGCAACCACAGCTGCCGCTGTGTCTGGGTGGGGAAGTACCTGTGGCGACCACCTACCGTCGATGACGACGATGTCCATCGCAACAGCGGGCACGCGCTACGCGCCCGAATAAACAGTTGACCTCTGGGCTTCCTCCTGTGTGGCTGTCTGCTAGCTAGCTCCCACACATTCGTTGTCTGAGGCTACACCTGCGAGCAAAAAAGGCGCGGAAGCCGGGTGGGCAAAGTTCCATTCGCGCATTGCAAGCAAAAAGGCGCGAAAGCACAAGACAGAACGCCTTTACGGGAACACGATAGCATTCCTATACTATATTAATGATTATTGCATTGCAGTTTAGAAAAACTACAACTAAACTATAATTTTAGGAGCCCAACTTTCTATGGAAACTATAATTGCCCTATTACTTGGATCGCTACTAATGAAGCGCTCCAATTTTTTCTCTTCCCATTTCAGCCTTGTCATGCAGGGAAGCTGACTCATATCCAAAATAATTAATTTACACTATTTTTTTTATTTATTTATTTATTTCATCACACAAGTGATTAGGAGCAGAGGCTAAAAAGTCACAGGAGACTTGACAAGGCCTCTACCCCCTACAGCAGCACATTAAATAATCACAATGTATGCAACACTATGCACAATGGTAAACGAGTACAAAAATGTCACTCAGTCATCAATAATAGAGATCAGCTTCGAACCTTACTCATGCTACAGAAGTGTAACAGTAGTGATTATTCTATATTACAAAAGTATGTTAGCAAATCATTTCTATGTATAGACAGCAGATCGCATGTATTATCATTGAGTAATCTAACTAAATTACATTGCAACCTCTGGAACCCATACGACGTCCGGCACTGTGGAACTTTATATGTTAAAGGGTGGCGGTAATTGTAAACAGGATTAGTAATTTCTAGGCTCGCTACGTCCAGGAGGTCACTTAAGTTTTGCTTAACTGCCCTTCGGTACGCCAGGATGAGCCTATAGCAATAAAGGTTGTGAATTCTGGGTATGCGATACTTCTCGAATAGCCCTGCTGTCGTATGGTTGTAGCTTACATCTTCTAGAATACGTAAGAATTTCTTTTGGAGAACCAGTAGTTTGGAGAGTGAATGCTTGGAAGTTGTCCCCCAAACTAACAGACAGTAGCTAAGATGCGAGTTGATGTGCGCGTAGTATATTGATTTTAGTGCCTGAGGTGATGGTAGTGCCTGAGGTGCCACGGCACACTGAGGGTGCCGTGCTTCAGGAATGCCTATCCTGCGCTCAGATGCAAGCATTTCTTCACGGATACCTTTAACAGCTGACTTCCTCAACATATCGAACACCCAACAAAATCAAACAAACAATCAGAGAAACCCTCTTCTCCGCTGCACCATGCGACTGTCTTCCTCGTAAAATCGGTGATCTGAGGAAGAGAGCAGCGAAAAATTGCGCGCACTTGTGCTCGACCTGAAGCACATGCCAATAAACCAAGAAAAAGTCACTCATGTCTGGTATCTGATAGTGCCACATACACAGACGCATTGCCCTTGCGTAAAGAAAGCACAGGACAGGGATACACAAATTTCCTTAGGTGAGCAGGGAAAAGGCTTAAGACCTCAGGTCACCACACATCGCCACGCGGCTAGCACCAACATGACACCAACAACAACATACTAGCAGCGGGTAAAATTGCAACACTGCTAAACAAGTCCAGACATGCCACGATGACGTCACAAATCAGGAAAAAAAAGCACACGCACGCACGCACAGAGGACAACGCATTAAACACACGGAGCGCTCAGGAATAATCGTAGCGTTACCGCACATCGCTACGAAGCTCAACGTCTAACACAAGACGGCAGCAACAAGATATTAGCGAAGGGTAAAAATTGCAACACTACTGAACAAGTCTAGACATGCGACATCGCATACAAAACACTGCTCATCGGGGAAAAGGCCTAAGCCTGCGGCGGATCATCATAGAGCGTACACAACTTCATTTTTTCTATTTTGCGTAAACTAAACGCGGTCTGCTTGGAAAACGACGTACAAATTTTCTTAAGGAGCAGAGAAATATTTCTACTCCGTGCTCAGATACCAGCATTTCTGCTCAAAAACCTGCAAAATTAAACACTGCTTACTTCGTCAAGATATCGAACAAAATCAAACAAACAACCCCACTTCCACTGGTAGAACACTATTCAGCTTTTACGCAGGAGGCTTTCTTCTACATAAAAAGTAGAGAAAATAAGAAAAGAGCAGCGAAATATTACACGCACATTTGCTTGACTTAAAAAACCTGAAGCATATGCCAATAAACCAAGAAAAAGACACTCATGTCTGGTATCTGATAGTGCCACATACACAGGCGCATTGCCCTTGCGTAAAGAAAGCACAGGACAGGGATACACAAATTTCCTTAGGTGAGCAGGGAAAAGGCTGAAGACCTCAGGTCACCACACATCGCCACGCGGCTAGCACAACATGACAGCAACAAGATACTAGCAGCGGGAAGAACTGCAACACTGCTAAACTAGTCCAGACATGCCACGATGACGTCACAAATCAGGAGAAAAAAAAGCACACGCATGCACGCACAGAGGACAACGCATTAAACACACGGAGCGCTCAGGAATAATCGTAGCGTTACCGCACATCGCTACGAAGCTCAACGTCTAACACAAGACGACGACAACAACAAGATATTAACGAAGGGTAAAAATTGCAACACTGAACAAGTCCAGACATGCGACATCGCATACAAAACACTGCTCATCGGGGAAAAGGCCTAAGCCTGCGGCGGATCATCATAGAGCATACACAACTTCATTTTTCTATTTTGCGTAAACTAAACGCGGTCTGCTTGGAAAACGACGTACAAATTTTCTTAGGGAGCAGAGAAATATAGAAATTTGTACTCCGTGCTCAGATACCAGCATTTCTGCTCAAAAACCTGCAAAATTAAGCTCTGCTTACTTCGTTAAGATATCAAACACCCAACAAAATCAAACAAACAACCCCACTTCCACTGGTAGAAGACTATTCAGCTTTTACGCAGGAGGCTTTCTTCTACATAAAAAGTAGAGAAAATAAGAAAAGAGCAGCGAAATATTACACGCACTTTTGCTCGCATAGCTATAAGAGAAAAAAATAAATAAAATAACGACGCACACGCTAATAAACTGTGACAAAGACACCCATTTCTGCTATCAGATAATTATTGCATAATGCTAAATACTCATTTGCATTGACCCTGCGTGAAGAAACCACAGGACAGGGATACACAATCTATCTTAAGCGAGCACGGAAAGTCACTTCTACTCGAACAGCTTAATACCATAAAGTCTGAATTTTTGCAAAGAAAATAAAGCCTGAACAGCGCTACGAAGGTGACAGACACATACTAACAAACAAACACTTCTTCGAGTCTGTATTATCTTTTAAAAAGTAACGAAAGCACACATAAAAAAAATCAAATCGGCTAGGTAGCCTACCAGACGTTGTGCCTTAAAGTTGGCTGCACGCAATGTGCGGAAGCATGCTGTGAAGCCAACTTGCGGTTTTGCTGGATGCACATGAAGTCCGATTCCAATTGGAAATCGCGCTAAGGACGTGCCAAACGTGGAATTTTCGCAAGATTAATCCCAATACCTGGAATTCTGTTCATTTTAGCGGGAATGCTGGCGCTTGTGCTCCATTATTCGAAATTTTCGAATATTCGAATTTCTCGATTATCAAATTTTCGAATACGAATAGGGTTCGAATATCAATATTCGAACAATATTCGAAATTTCGAATATTCGCACACCTCTAGTGAATACTGACACTCAACGATATTTAACAAAAAACAAACAAATTCCATTCTCATGAACTCTCCTCTGCCGAGCGGCTTTCTCCTGCTCTACCTGGATGCTGACTTTTTCCCCCTCATCTACATTCTGAGTAAAAACAGTGACAGAAGAAAAGAACCGCGAGAAATTACACGCATTTGTGTCACAGGACAGGGATACACAAATTTCCTTAAGTGAGCAGGGAAAAGGCTTAAGTCGGTACCGCTCAGGAATAATCGGAGAATCACCGCGTATCGCTACGCGGCTAGCGCTTGAACAGCGCTACGAACGTGACAGATACATACTAACAAACAAACAAACAACAGCAGGACCGGCGTCGGGCACTCATAAAATACCCTGGCCAAAACAAAGACTTCGCCAGGTTTGCTTTGCAATTCCATTAAAAGCGCTCGTTCTATCCTACAGATAGCAATGCAAACGCGACTGCCCTTCTTTTTTAAACCACTATTTCACGCAATAGTACATAAATGTATCACTCGTGCCACACGAAAAGGCAAACACTTACTTGTCAAGTGGGGTCCCAGCGCGTGCGCGCGCGCACACACACAGGCACACACACACACACACTAACATTTTCATACTCACAAATACAAAGCCTATTTTCACAACCACATAAATCCATATTATTCCTCAGGTCAATAATTATCCTGCCATCGTCAAAAGACGGCACAGACATGTATGCTTACGCAAGACAATCGGTCCTAGTTCCGGATGTAATAGGATATCGTCACTCGGCCGGCGTGAACCAATGAAGAAAGAAAGGAATGCATGTTCGCTATACGAAGAAAACGGTGCCGTGCTTCTACGCAGCGATCATTATACAGACGCGTAAATGTGAACATCATTCGCTACAAACTGTAGCTCTCATCATTTTAAAACCAAACCGTGTTCATAGGTCTTCACTAAATAGGTGAGCCGATAATGACTCCAAATAAAATAAAATAAAATAATCATTCCATCATCGCTGGCTGCAAGCTTGGGTACCCAACAGAGCAGCGCGCTCCTATCAACACGCCTTGGGCTGAACTTACACACCCGAAGCCTTTTCTGAGTACAATCTGCCGGCGCTGGAATAAAAGATTTATCGCGAGGGTACTACGATGTCAGCTCTGTTGCTGTTTAAGTGATAAAACAGTGCACCCGAACCGCGAAGCGCGCGCGGGCCCGGTCTCGCGGTCTGGACGCGCGCGATTGCCCGAGTAAGCGCACTGTTTTATCACTTAAACAGCAACAGAGCTGACATCGTAGTACCCTCGCGATAAATCTTTTATTCCAGCGCCGGCAGAATGTATTCAGAAAAGGCTTCGGGTGTGTAAGGTCAGCCCAAGGCGTGTTGATAGGAGCGCGCTGCTCTGTTGGGTACCCAAGCTTGCAGCCAGCGATGATGGAATGATTATTTTATTTTATTTTATTTGGAGTCATTATCGGCTCACCTATTTAGTGAAGACCTATGAACACGGTTTGGTTTAAAAATGATGAGAGCTACAGTGTGTAGCGAATGATGTTCACATTTACGCGTCTGTATAATGATCGCTGCGTAGAAGCACGGCACCGTTTTTTTTTCGTATAGCGAACATGCATTCCTTTCTTTCTTCATTGGTTCGCGCCGGCCGAGTGACGATATCCTATTACATCCGGAACGAGGACCGATTGTCTTGCGTAAGCATACATGTCTGTGCCGTCTTTTGACGATGGCAGGATAATTATTGACCTGAGGAATAATATGGATTTATGTGGTTGTGAAAATAGACTTTGTATTTGTGAGTATGAAAATGTTAGTGTGTGTGTGTGTGTGCCTGTGTGTGTGCGCGCGCGCACGCGCTGGGACCCCACTTGACAAGTAAGTGTTTGCCTTTTCGTGTGGCACGAGTGATACATTTATGTACTATTGCGTGAAATAGTGGTTTAAAAAATAAGGGCAGTCGCGTTTGCATTGCTATCTGTAGGATAGGACGAGCGTTTTTAATGGAATTGCAAAGCGAACCTGGCGAAGTCTTTGTTTTGGCCAGGGTATTTTATGAGTGCCCGACGCCGGTCCTGCTGTTGTTTGTTTGTTTGTTAGTATGTATCTGTCACGTTCGTAGCGCTGTTCAAGCGCTAGCCGCGTAGCGATACGCGGTGATTCTCCGATTATTCCTGAGCGGTACCGACTTAAGCCTTTTCCCTGCTCACTTAAGGAAATTTGTGTATCCCTGTCCTGTAACACAAATGCGTGTAATTTTTCGCGGTTCTTTTCTTCTGTCACTGTTTTTACTCAGAATGTAGATGAGGGGGGAAAAAGTCAGCATCCAGGTAGAGCAGGAGAAAGCCGCTCGGCAGAGGAGAGTTCATGAGAATGGAATTTGTTTGTTTTTTGTTATATATCGTTGAGTGTCAGTATTCACTAGAGGTGTGCGAATATTCGAAATTTCGAATATTGTTCGAATATTGTTGATATTCGAACCCTATTCGTATTCGAAAATTTGATAATCGAGAAATTCGAATATTCGAAAATTTCGAATAATGGAGCACAAGCGCCAGCATTCCCGCTAAAATGAACAGAATTCCAGGTATTGGGATTAATCTTGCGAAAATTCCACGTTTGGCACGTCCTTAGCGCGATTTCCAATTGGAATCGGACTTCATGTGCATCCAGCAAAACCGCAAGTTGGCTTCACAGCATGCTTCCGCACATTGCGTGCAGCCAACTTTAAGGCACAACGTCTGGTAGGCTACCTAGCCGATTTGATTTTTTTTATGTGTGCTTTCGTTATTTTTTAAAAGGTAATACAGACTCGAAGAAGTGTTTGTTTGTTTGTTAGTATGTGTCTGTCACCTTCGTAGCGCTGTTCAGGCTTTATTTTCTTTGCAAAAATTCAGACTTTATGGTATTAAGCTGTTCGAGTAGAAGTGACTTTCCGTGCTCGCTTAAGATAGATTGTGTATCCCTGTCCTGTGGTTTCTTCACGCAGGGTCAATCCAAATGAGTATTTAGCATTATGCAATAATTATCTGATAGCAGAAATGGGTGTCTTTGTCACAGTTTATTAGCGTGTGCGTCGTTATTTTATTTATTTTTTTCTCTTATAGCTATGCGAGCAAAAGTGCGTGTAATATTTCGCTGCTCTTTTCTTATTTTCTCTACTTTTTATGTAGAAGAAAGCCTCCTGCGTAAAAGCTGAATAGTCTTCTACCAGTGGAAGTGGGGTTGTTTGTTTGATTTTGTTGGGTGTTCGATATCTTAACGAAGTAAGCAGAGCTTAATTTTGCAGGTTTTTGAGCAGAAATGCTGGTATCTGAGCACGGAGTACAAATTTCTATATTTCTCTGCTCCCTAAGAAAATTTGTACGTCGTTTTCCAAGCAGACCGCGTTTAGTTTACGCAAAATAGAAAAATGAAGTTATGTATGCTCTATGATGATCCGCCGCAGGCTTAGGCCTTTTCCCCGATGAGCAGTGTTTTGTATGCGATGTCGCATGTCTGGACTTGTTCAGTGTTGCAATTTTTACCCTTCGTTAATATCTTGTTGTTGTCGTCGTCTTGTGTTAGACGTTGAGCTTCGTAGCGATGTGCGGTAACGCTACGATTATTCCTGAGCGCTCCGTGTGTTTAATGCGTTGTCCTCTGTGCGTGCATGCGTGTGCTTTTTTTTCTCCTGATTTGTGACGTCATCGTGGCATGTCTGGACTTGTTTAGCAGTGTTGCAATTTTACCCGCTGCTAGTATCTTGTTGCTGTCATGTTGTGCTAGCCGCGTGGCGATGTGTGGTGACCTGAGGTCTTCAGCCTTTTCCCTGCTCACCTAAGGAAATTTGTGTATCCCTGTCCTGTGCTTTCTTTACGCAAGGGCAATGCGCCTGTGTATGTGGCACTATCAGATACCAGACATGAGTGTCTTTTTCTTGGTTTATTGGCATATGCTTCAGGTTTTTTAAGTCAAGCAAATGTGCGTGTAATATTTCGCTGCTCTTTTCTTATTTTCTCTACTTTTTATGTAGAAGAAAGCCTCCTGCGTAAAAGCTGAATAGTGTTCTACCAGTGGAAGTGGGGTTGTTTGTTTGATTTTGTTCGATATCTTGACGAAGTAAGCAGTGTTTAATTTTGCAGGTTTTTGAGCAGAAATGCTGGTATGATATGCTGGTTGGATATGAGTCAGCTTCCCTGCATGACAAGGCTGAAATGGGAAGAGAGAAAAAATTGGAGCGCTTCATTAGTAGCGATCCAAGTAATAGGGCAATTATAGTTTCCATAGAAAGTTGGGCTCCTAAAATTATAGTTTAGTTGTAGTTTTTCTAAACTGCAATGCAATAATCATTAATATAGTATAGGAATGCTATCGTGTTCCCGTAAAGGCGTTCTGTCTTGTGCTTTCGCGCCTTTTTGCTCGCAATGCGCGAATGGAACTTTGCCCACCCGGCTTCCGCGCCTTTTTTGCTCGCAGGTGTAGCCTCAGACAACGAATGTATGAGCATAGAAAGGGTCATGTATTACATAAGCCTGGAGGTGATGTTGAGTGGTCTCGCTTATTATTTTAAAAGAGCAGTGGCAGTTTACTGTAATTCTAATGACCATGATGAGCCTTTGGGGTGAAAATCGTTAATATGCGGGGTGCTTTTTTGTTGAATTTTAATGAGAGAATCAATGTCATTAAGAGTAGGACAAAGGAAATAATCTTGCGATTCAATAAATAATAGGAGTCTTTGCCGGTGTCTTCTTCTTCAGACAGGATGTGATGACGTCACGCAGTCTGTAGCAATGCATTGACCGTTACTGGAAAAAAGTGTGGCAATAGAAAAATAGTGTGTATTGTCCTGGGTAGATTTATGATGAGCACTGTTTTTGAATAAGAAGAAATAGTTTGATGCTGGTTTCCTTCTTTGTTTCTTTTCGCTTTTCCCCCCTTGTCTGACAAACATGTACTGACCATGCCTGGGCTTGTTGTGACATGCTTTCCTTCTGCATGTAGTTTTTTTTTCCTTTTGTACAAGGCATATTCTTGACGATAGTGCTGCCTTGAATGGGAGTAGAGCAATTCTTAATAATTTTGCGATTCATTTAGTTCAGAGAGTAACCGCGAGGGGGACAGGTGTGTGACTTTGTCTTGCTGAACCATTTTTTTTTTCCTGTACAGTAAGACTTTGGGAATGAAATGCTACAATCTTCTCTTGTCTATGGTGTTTTTCTGCAATAGTTCCCTACGCAATCATTATAGTAGAATAAAGGAAATAATCTAGGGATAGTGATTCAATAAATAACAGGTGCCCTGCTAGAGCGTACGCGTCCTTGAGCCACGCACCTGCATGATGACCGCATACCGAGAGACTATTGTTTCAGGTTGACCTTGTCTAGAGGAGCATTAGTGGAAAAAAACTGTGTAGCCCTGAGACAATAGGATGACGTCACGACCAATGAGAACGGCCTGCAGGGGGCGCAAGGTTTCACTTCTCTCTTGGACACTGACGGGTCTCGACACGCAAATTCTGCTCCTGGCGTTGGCCGTCAGTGGAAGAGCGTAGCTTCGGTGGGGTTCTGTCTGCCTCTGATGGGGTGCGGATGTGTGGTTCGTCACTGGTGAATGGTGTTCGACGATGCAGGTGGATTTTGTGACGAGCGGATTTACAATGAGGGAATGCTGTGAACGGGAAAAATGATGGTGAGTGTCTTTTTCACTCTGTTCAAGTGTTTGTTTGTTTTCCTCTGTTGCCCAGCAGTTGTACAATTTGTGCTGACGTGTTCTGACATGCCCCGATATGCATGCTTTCCTGTGTTGACGTTTTTTATTTTTTTATTTTTTGACAAGGAACATTGTTGTCTTGACGATAGTGCTGCCCTGAGTTCTGCGCTCCTGTTTACCCGTACTCTTTGTTGATTTGTTGAGTACCTAGTCCTCTTATTTGCCGTTGATGGAGTTACGTGTTAGGATATTTTGTTCTTTTGCAAGTCTCATTTAGTAAGACTTTGGAATTCCTACGATCAGCTTTCATGCATGGTGCTCTTCTGCAATAGTTTCCTATTCAATCGTTATAGAAGAATAAAGGAAATAATCATGGGATAGTGATTCAATAAATAATAGGTCCCCTGTCTAGAGCGTACGCGTCCTTGAGCCACGCAGGTGCATGATGACGTCATACTGTGGCTTCATTGTAGATTGACCAAAGGAGCATTAGTGGAAAAAAACAGGGTAGCCCTGAGACAATAGGATGACGTCACGACCAATGAGAACGGCCAGCAGGGGGCGCAGGAATGCTCTTCTCTCTTAGCCTCACGACCAATGAGAACGGCCAGCAGGGGGCGCCGGAATGCTCTTCACTCTTAGCCTCTCGGAGGTGGTCGCCCCAGAGGGCGCTAGGAGCGCGTATGCGTAGCGACCGCGGAGCGGCGCCCCAGTCAGTTTCTCTCCGGCTGTCGCGGAAAGCAGACGTGCGCTCCCCGCGCTCGCTCACTTTCTGGCTGGCTGTCACGGAGAGCAGTCGCATCGGTCTGCGCTCCTGCTGCGGTGAGGTGATTTGTTGTGTAACTAATGCTTTCGCCAACTTTCTTCCCGCTTTGTTTGCGATTTTCGTGCCAGTGCACGTCGGGTGCTGGTTGCTGTTGTCCGGGCATCCCCGGCATTTTCTATCATCTTCTGCCTTGGTAATGGGAGTAGCGCTGGTGTGATTCTTAATAATTTTGTTGTGAGATTAGTTGAGAAAGTAACCGCTAGGGGTGCAGCTGCTGGGCTTTATACAGGAGAAAAAAACCATTACGAGTCAGTTTCTGCCTGCCTCTCGGATGGAGCAGTCGCATGGTTCTGCGCTCCTGTTCTGGTGGCCTCATTTGTTGTGTAACTAATTCTTTTTGTTGTTAGCTATTGATGGTTTGCATACTCTTGCTCTCCCAGCCTCTGTATTACGAGTGTTTTTCTCCTTGCATGTCCAGAGCTGTCCTAACGTGCCCAGACATGTCATGATGATGTCACAGCTGACGTCACAGGATGTCCGGAACTGTTGCTGCGATGCTTTGCAACCTGCCTCCGTGCTCCGTCGCCCAGCGACGGTCAGCGGCCGTTCCGGGCCGCTTTCTTCACGATGACGTCGTTGATCTTCAACTAAACTCCTTCTCTCCACTCTATTTCTATATTTTCATTTTATTTTCTACCTATTTTTTATTTTTATCAGCTCAACTAGCCCACAACTCACACAGTGGTCTGGACACGTCCTAGATGCTCCCCAATTAGTGTAATGACTCCCTGAATTATCCTAATTACTGTGGGGGGTCCCAAATTGCTCCAATTGCTCATTAATGGCGTCCAGGCCACTGTGTGAGTTGTGGGCCAGTTGAGCTGATCCCATACTACTGATGGTAGTTTGTTAGCATGTGTTTAATTTTTATAGTCATAGCTATTTTGCTATTTGAGCAGAAATGATGGTATCTGAGGGTTTAACGCTGAGGGTAGAAATTCCTGTCTGAGATGAATCTGCATTTCACTGCAACTTGTTTCATTTAAGTAATATTATGGAAATTCCACAGCCACTGTGAACAAAAAGGGATGGTTGTGTGCCTGATCATGGAAGCAACTTGCATATCGGAATGACACGTGATGATAGCGAACTTTGCGCTCAGGTGCGGCAATGGTGTAGGCGGACGGAGCATTACGTGAAGTCAAGGGCAAGCTGCGACCTTGAACATGCAGAGCAAGTTATTTTTAGCCTATGACGACTCCTCGCACCCGTGCATGTTGGGGCATGCAGCGAGGTCGCCGCTATATAAGTGGGGAGGATGTGTAAAGAGGCAGCCGTCTTCGCATCGCTTCGGGAGTGTGCGGAGCTCGCTTCAAAAGTAAGTATTTTTCATCCACGCTCTGTGGTGCACGTTTTCTTAGTGTTGCTTCTTTTTTTTCAGTGCCTAGATGCGTGTTCTGCTTTTTTGATCCTCATGATATCGGTGATGATGAGCCATTGGAAGAGAATTCACCATCTTCTCCAGACATTTCACCTGGCACATTGCATGCTCACGTCGAGCGATCACATCCCTATGTGGACATTTCCTTCCTGCCTTCCTTTCAAACTGATAGCGCATTTCGAGGTACCGTCAAAGCGTTTGTGCTATTGGCATCTGTTCACGATCAGGGAGTAGAGGACTTGCGACAATATTTAATGAACCACCTCTACAATATAATTGCTATTTTGCGAGTGCAAAGAATACCCTTTAGATTTTGCATTTGTTCTGATGTTCTAATGATGAAAGAAAATCGAGGGGATATAACCGCACACATAGCTCATTTTATGACGCTTGCTCGCGAAGTCCACAGCGACGGAGCTATTGCAAATACTTTGATGGATGTGATTCAGGAGTCCACCGGGCGCATTGAAAATTACCAGCGTGAGGGTAGTGGGTTTGTATCCACCGACGTCCAAAAAGTTCAAATGTGTATTTCCGCTGTGAAAACTAAAAAGTTTGGATGCGAGGGGGTACTTCCCACAAATTTGGCTAAACGCAGGAACGTGTTAACGAATATCCATTTATCAGCACGCAAGGACGGTGAATGTTTTAAATACAATACACTCGCTCTCCTGCATCCACAGGAAAAGAATTCGTGGAAAAATTGTGAAAATTATGCAGCAGATTACTGGTGGCCAAGCCGCTTCCCTGTTTCATTCTCTGATCTGGATGAATTTGAAGTCCAAAACGATATATCCGTGTATGTTTACGCCTATGTCGATCAGGGAGTGCACGTGTCGCGACCCGCAAAACTGGAATTCGAAAAGAAAATTCATCTTTTGGAGGTTGATGAGCATTTTTTTGGAATAAAGTCCCTCGAACGCTTGTTGACAACAAGAAGTAACCATTTTGTATGTGAACGCTGCACACGCTCTTTCGTGAAGGAAGAGAGCATGGCGAAACATCGACGCCTTTGCACGGACATAAACGAAATCCTGTTGGAATTTTGCGAGCCGGGAAAAAATTTTGTAGAGTTTACTAAAATACAGTACATGCAACAGTACAACTATGTCGTTGCGTTGGACACTGAGAGCGTACTCGCACCCAGTGGTGTTGGCATGCAATGTCACATTACCTCTAGCTTCTGTGCTGTGCTCGTGCGTACCCATGACTCAAAGGTGATGCGCATTATAACACACCATGGGGAAGATGCGGCAAAGCAGTGTGTGAAGGCACTCATGGAAATGCGTGATGAAATGATTGCCTTGAACGCCTGCCCCGCTGCAATGGTGTTGAGCGATGAACAACAGGCCAAGCACAGAGCTGCTACCCACTGCGCATATTGTAAACGGCAATTTGCGAAGGACCTACCTCGTGTCCGGCATCATGATCATTCGAAGCATTGTACTGCGGGTGAGACAAATTATATCGCGACACTGTGCAACCCCTGTAACGTCGCGTGCACTACCAGAGAAAAATTGCCGATCATGGTCCACAATTTGTCTTATGATCTGGCTGGACTGTTACGGGAATTTCACGTTCTCTGGTGGAAGCTACCTCCCTTCATTGTGGCCAGCTCCATGGAAAAAATTCGTTCGTTCGAAACTGGTACCTTCCTCTTCAGAGATACCATGCAGTACCTAAATTCGTCGTTGGGGGACCTCGTGGAAACCGTCAAATCCATGGGGGGAGCCGAGGCATTCCAATGCTTGAAGCAGGTATTTGGAAAGGACTACGAAATTTTACTTCGTAAAGGTGTATTCCCGTACAGCTATGTCAGTTCTTTCGCAGTTTACGATGAATTGACCTTGCCAGAAAAATCCTTCTGTCGAAACGATCTCACGGGGGAGGATATAAGTGAGGAGGACTACCAGTATGCATTGCTCGTATTTGAACATTTTGGGTGCTCAAATTTGAGGGATTATAATGCATTATACCTGAAAACGGATGCCATATTACATGCGGACGTGATGCAGCACTTCCGACGTCTGTGCTACAGCGCACGCGGATTGGAATTGCTTCATTGTGTTTCTCTGGCATCCTATTCGTGGCAATGCGCCCTAAATTACACGCAGGCAAAATTGGAATTGATCACCGAAGAGGACATGTACAGAACCATCGAATCAGGCGTTAGAGGTGGGCTCTGTCAGGCGAGCAGGCGTCATTTGCAGGCTGTGTAGTGGCTATGATCCCGATAAAGAGGAGGTGTACATATCATACATAGATTGCAACAATCTTTATGGATTTAGTATGATAAAGCACCTCCCTGTCGGTGATTTCGAATGGGTCGAGGATTTTAGCTCCGTGGATTTTATGCGTCACCCCACGGATTCAGATGTGGGGTACGTGTACGTATGCGACTTGGAGTATCCAAAATCTATCCACACTCTAACGAGGTACTTCCCCCTGGCTCCCGAGAAGGCAGTAGTCCCAAAGGAATGGCTCTCGCCATTCCAGCGAGGGCTTCTTGAAGAATTAATGTATCAGCCTGCTAACAGCAAAAAGCTGTTGCTTACGTGCAAGGACAAAGTCGAGTACGTTGTTCATTACGCGCTGCTCGCACTCTATTGTAGATTAGGCATGAGGGTGACAAAAATTCACAGAATTCTAAAATTTTGCCAGGCGCCATTCCTGCGTCCCTACATCGAGGACAATGTTGCCAGACGTGTTGCCTCGGGCACGACATTCGAAAAAAACTTCTACAAACTCTCAAGTAATGCAGTCTTTGGGAGAACACTTTTAAATAAATTTAACATGCGTGGTATTCGAGTAGCCTTCGATGAGGAGACGGCGAGTCGCCTCGGGAGTCGGGCAGAATGCGTGAGGATGGAAATTTTGTCCCCGGATTGTGTCATGTACGAAATGCGCAAAAGAAAAGTGCGATGCGATTTCCCGCTCCAGATTGGGTTTACGATTTTAGAACTCAGTAAATTAACCATGTACTCATTCTACTATGAAACCTTGCTGAGCAAGCTCACTTGTCCGGTGATTACCTGTTACTTTGACACGGATTCTCTGATCCTTGGCCTATTCTGCAAGTACTACGAAGATCAGTTACGAGCGATCGCCGACGACCACTTAGATTTGTCTTCCTTTGATCGGGATCATCCACTGTACAGTGAAAAGAATCGTGGAAGACTTGGGGCATTCAAAAGCGAAACTGGTAGTGTACCTATCGAAGAAGTAATATGCTTGAAAGCTAAAATGTACTCTATCAAACTAGCTGGAGAAAAGCAAATTGCAAGAGCTAAAGGGGTAAAGAAAAATATTGTACGCAAGCACCTCCTCCATGAGACATACTACGATACCTTGTTCAATCACACGAGCGTATCGAATGAGCAAGTGTCAATAGTTGGAAAGAAACAGTGCATGTACACCATCAGAAATGTCAAAAGAAGTCTGATGGCATATGACGACAAGCGATACCTCTGCAATGACATCGAATCCTACCCTTACGGAAGCTGTGAATATGGTAAGTTTAAATGGATGATGTAAATAGTGAAGCTCATAACATTCTTTTTTCGCTCCAGAAGATGTGCAGGATGAGAACTGATACTTCTGTGACATGCTGTTCTCGCGTACGGTCTGGGACTGAGCTGTGGATGGAGAAGGACGAACGCCTGGGTGATCCACATGGTACTTATGCGAAAAACGACCATGGATGTTAACGAAAATGTCCAGTGTGCCTGGAAGTGCCCCAGAGAGAACTACAATCTCTCTGAGACTGCCATGATGTACTCAATAAACATTGAAAACTATTTCCCTTGTTTTTCTACGTCCCTACTGTTCCGAAGTGTTGTCCTGGCTTAACTACAAAAGCATCCCAAGCTAATATGCAATTTGGGTGGGCCTGTGAGCTGGCCCAGAAATGAATGGAATTGATCAATGAGCGGCTGTCTATGCTGCGGTTGAAATTATGAAGCATTATGCAGTTGAAAGAGTGTGACCGAGTAACTAGAGAGTGGAAATGACAAATGAGTCTATCGAGCATGTATGAGAGGCAGCCAATAGGCCAATCACTAGGCTTTAGAAATGAATGGAAGTGACCACCCCCGGACCAATAGACAGGTGAGCGATTTGGAAGCCTATGAGCCGACTTAGAATTGAATAGAAGGATCATTTTGGTGTCTACGAGCGAGTGAGCAGATGTTGTGGCAATTAATGGTAGCCAATCACATAGAAATTAGATGGATGAAGGGGTGGAGCTGTGATCAACCAACCAGAGGACTTAGAAGTAGCTTGACCTGGATTAGAATTGGGTGGTGGATTAGAAATTCCTTGAAATGGATTAGAAAAAAGAGCGATTTGGAAGCCTATGAGCCAACTTAGAATTGAATAGAATAGATAATTTTGGTGTCTATGAGCGAGTGAGCAAATGTGGCAATGAATGGTAGCCAATCACATAGAAATAGGATGGATCACCATGAAGTGGTGGAGCCTGGATTAGACCTGGCTTGACCTGGATTAGAAATGGGTGGTGGATTAGAAATTCCTAGAACTGGATTAGAAAAAGGATGTCGTTGTGCGTAACGGCTCTATACTACTGACACCCACTAATTAGAGGTTACGGCCTTCAATCCAGCACCTGCCCGTAAAGGTTACGCCAACATGCGGCTTTTTATAGAGGATGTTCATTTTTATTCGCAACAGAGTAGCGCTCATTTGGCAGGTGGGTTATGTGAATTTTTGCTAATTAATCGATCCGTAGTTACAAACACATGCGTCAGGAAATGTCGGAAATGTTTGTAACTACGGATGGGTTAATTTGCGAAAAATAACATAACCCACCTGTCAAATGAGCGCTGTGGTGTGATGCGAATGAAAATAAACACCCTGTGCGTGGGATATGGACAGACATTTAGGTACCAAAATGAAGCAGCAGAAAAGGAGATCTTGAACATATGTATATTACAAAAACAGAAGTCTGTGGAGAGGTGACACATTGTGCACAAGTGCGATTCTGATGTGAGGAGAAACCATGGTCGCTTTACCATGTATGTGGAAAAGAGAACTATCTTCTAAGGGAGAAGCAATGCATAGAAGTGCGTGGAAGCCAGCGAGTCAAAACAACTGACCTGTGTTTGCTAAGCTCAACAGACCCAACGAAATGGAGCAGAAAAAAATTTATTCCACATTCGTGTTGCAGAGGTGAGCGCAAATGGCAATACAGTATTACATAAAACGCACACAACCTTGAGGAATATGAGTGTACAGTAACTCAGGAGACACTACATTACTGCGTTATCAGCGTTGGAGGCGCTCTGGGACGAGTTTGAGAGGTACTGCATTGCGCTGGTGACGGTATGTGAACCTGCATGTGGGATCCTGGGAACAAAAGTTTGGGCAATGAGAGTAACATTTACGGAACCATTCAAATCCGTACAAAGCACAATGTACAAAGCAGCATAAATGCGGGAAGGCGTTCACTCCGCGATTGAGTCTTAGAAAATCGTAAGAATACAACAAGTAGGAAGGTGCGAATTATATATCTCCTATGCATATATCCGCAGCTCGGAAAATGCACGCCGGTGTATTGACTTGGCGACCAAGTAAGAGCAGAAAAGTAGCAAGCGTAAGTTGCGTTCATATGCAGGACCGCAAAACGCTTGCCATAATCACAACAAACATGCGCTAAGAGCTCTTGCTATCAAAATAACGCACGTACCTAGCACAAAATGTACACTTACCCAGTGTATGAGGTGTGTGAATTAGGGCTGCGGTGGTGACGTTCGTTTTCGGTTATGTATTCTTTGCAATCTTCGCACTCACTACACTTTCCCCGGGGAACACCGAAAATATCCTTGTTTGCTAGCGACATCTAGCTTTTCCGTTGTTCCTGACGATGCTATGATAAACGCGAGGAAATCCACTGATTAAAACAGATTACACTTGTTAACGGACGGACGACGAGCGTTAAGCGTTTCAAGGAAACCGCTCTCAGTGTGGATAGACCTAGACCAGGCTCGGCTACGCAGCGAAATCGGAAATCTTGGTGGTTGCGGCATTGACAATGGTTTTCCACTCTTTAGAAAGAAACATACCATCAGTATTTCAGACTGCGAACTTATAATCCGTGTTCATACATCATTGATAACATGTAGTCGACGTATAGATGACGCTGAAACAGATAAAAAAATAACAGCGTAGATTCGCAACTGTCGTCTCGAATGGGAGGCTGAAACGCGGCATTATGCTGAAAAACAGAAGGAAAACAAACGATAAGAAACTAACAAAGAAATTATCGTTGGAGATTTCGCTTAGAAGTTACAGTGTCGGAGTAGAGGGTACATTTATAAGTTACAACAAGCTGTTTTTGTTTTTTCCGAGATGTAACTTCTATTCGTGTTGTAAAGACATTACTTTGGTCGCTTTTAACCTCTATATATACGTTACAGTGGTGTAACCTATAAGAAATCTCGAAATATACGTCTATATAGAAGTTACTTGTTTCTAAAAGTTACAATAAAAGGTACGGGTTTAAAGGGACGGTCTCGTACACCCTGGCCCATCCACAAAGCGTACCATTCGATTCTTCATTGCTGAAAACGTAATACTGTGAATTCGCTCGTCCATAATCGTCACGGTTATTAAATAAACGAATTAAGTTGATAAGAACAGCGCCAGCACATTGCGATTTCGGTTGGCAACAGCGATATCCGCTACGATGGCAGACCGCTTATTGGATGAACAAATCGTCTGCTCTCGCGCCTTTTTGCAGCGATGAGAGCAGACGACTTCCAAAAGGTGCTCGAGGATCACGGCGACGGCAATAAATTTGCTGCATGTGGTCTGGTCAAACGAAAGACGCGTATTGTAAAATGTGGCCTAACAACAATGTCAATACGTCTCGCATCTTCATTTCGAGCGGGAGTTTACGTGGATGACTCCACCTAATAAAGGCAGTTGACGCTTATTTACTAACTTGTCTCGTATCGTTCGGTATTTTGAGCACTTCTAGTTCGTCTTACCTGCGAAAAGAATATTCCGTATGGAAGTGGTGGAAACGTAACTTGGGTGTATAACAACTCTTTTGTCGACGACAATGTGACGAAAGTGGATATAGAAAAGCACCTGTTGGGAGTCACATACTCGAAGCATCTTCAACAAAAGGTCTGATTGTCACACGCGTGCATGTACTCCGCACGTTTCGTTCACGATGCAAATGAGGTAAGAGACGTTCTGCGAGCACGATATGTATGGGACGGCGCCGGACGCAGCTCAAACTAAAAGATGTCCACCGTCACGCAGTCATCTGTTAGCGGCAACGGTGTCCAAAGAACTGGATTCGCGCAGTATTAAAATATAGGTATTACTTTGTTGATAATAGCCAAAAGTGATGTGTACAGAAATTGTCGGCACCTCACGAAACGGCAGTCCCGCGTACCTCGGTAGTATTGCGAGAAGGAAGTGCTTGATCCAGCAGGCTACATCAGTTTGTTTTGCATATAGCCTCTCTAAGGTATTATCCCTACCGGAGCAGTATATCGCCAAACTATGCTCAATAATGTTGTCTTGTACCCCTTCAGTAGCTAACACTAACTGATGAGAGTGGCACTCCCTCCTGTGCCAGAATCAACACCTATTAATGGGTCACAAATATAACAACTCCAATTCGCAGGCTTCACAGCTCTATTTAATTTTTCCCTGCACATTGCTGATGTGAGAAAAGTATTGCATAATATAAGTACGTAAGTTATATCCAGAAATCAGTGTTGTGATTATATGATGTTCAAGCAGCAAAAGACAAGACAACCTTGTTGACAGGACAGGACGACAGGTTGCTCAGAGCTTGCTGCTTGAACATCATTATGACTACCCGATACCAACAAACCAATTTTAACACAATTGGTCAGTGCTGTGGACGTACATTACAATAAGGGACAATAAAAGATGACTACATAAACACTCAACTTCCGCAACCTTTATATTCAACGTGCTGGACATGTTAGTCTGCAACCCCTGACACAATCAAAATCTGAGCCAGTATGGGCTCATGAACACACTGGTGTAACATGAGCAGCAATAAGCCAGACGACATGTAAACATGTTGCAAACCGCTGTTCCATCTTACAAATTTGTCATGGACGTCTAGGTATTTTTGATATTTTTGAAAGTTTTTAAACATTTCCAAATCTTTTATATTCAACGTGCTGGACATCTTAGTGTGCAACCCCTGACACAATCAAAATCTGAGCCAGTATGGGCTCATGAACACACCGGTGTAACATGAGCAACAATAAGCCAGACGACATGTAAACATGTTGCAAACGGCTGTTCCATCTTACAAATTTGTCATGAACGTCTAGGTATTTTTGATATTTTTGAAAGTTTTTAAACATTTCCAAATATTTTATATTCAACGTGCCGGACATCTTAGTGTGCAACCCCTGACACAATCAAAATCTGAGCCAGTATGGGCTCATGAACACACCGGTGTAACATGAGCAATAATAAGCCAGACGACATGTAAACATGTTGCAAACCGCTGTTCCATCTTACAAATTTGTCATGAACGTCTAGGTATTTTTGATATTTTTGAAAGTTTTTAAACATTTCCAAATCTTTTATATTCAACGTGCTGGACATCTTAGTGTGCAAACCCTGACACAATCAAAATCTGAGCCAGTATGGGCTCATGAACACACCGGTGTAACATGAGCAACAATAAGCCAGACGACATGTAATCATGTTGCAAACCGCTGTTCCATCTTACAAATTTGTCATGGACGTCTAGGTATTTTTGATATTTTTCAAAGTTTTTAAACATCTCCAAATCTTTTATATTCAACGTGCTGGACATCTTAGTGTGCAACCCCTGACACAATCAAAATCTGAGCCAGTATGGGCTAATGAACACACCGGTGTAACATGACCAACAATAAGCCAGACGACATGTAAACATGTTGCAAACCGCTGTTCCATATTACAATCATGGACATCTAGGTATTTTTGATATTTTTGCAAGTTACATTTCCAAATCTTTTATATTCAACGTGCTGGACATCTTAGTGTGCAACCCCTGACACAATCAAAATCTGAGCCAGTATGGGCTCATGAACACACCGCCATAACATTAGCAAAAATACGGCTGTTCCATCTTGCACATTCGTAATGCACGTCTAGGTATTTTTGATATGAAATATTATAATCATCAATGATGATAAGGGCTTATTCGATGCAGAAGCATGGTCTTTGATGCAGATATGTTGGATGGTCCTGGAAAGGGCTTTTTTTCATAGGCCAGGGGTAATTGAAGATGTTGACGTAGATCAGCTTATCCTTGATTTTGTCATTTGCTCCAGGTGTAATGACATGAATGGAAAGCCTTCACTTATCACGTTGACAACCTCCTGCCGCTTGCGGGAATGGATAGAGGGAGCAGCTTTCTTCAGCAGTCTATCCAAGTTCTGATACATATGACGAAATGCCCAAATCTGAAATTTTGCATAACGTACCATGAAACACACATTTTTATATGCATATAAAAAGCTGCGCAACAAAAACAAACCTTACAACACCTTTCAGGAGAATACAACACCATGTGTACGTGACGGATCGAAACAGGTTCCGGATTGTGCGCACAACACATGCTGGTATTGGCGAGCAGTGGCTACACACACACCTGCAATGTTTGTACAATTTAGAATGGTGTCACGATCGGGCGGAACATATATACGCAAAAAAGTGCGCTTTTATGGATGAGTCTTACCCGTCAATCGATATCGGATCATCCACTACTTTCACTGGTTAACCACGTTGTTGTGGCAAAAGGTCAGTAGCTGAAGGTTCATCGACGTCCCCGGTTCTTCAATCGATCGGCGCCGATGAGCTTATCTTCACGGCTTAGTGACAGGGACCCGTCACTATCGCTAAATTTGCTATCAGACATTACGACGTCGCGCGTGACAACTTCAAAGCGCAAAGCGCATACCACTGATCTCGATTGTAAAAGGCTGGATCGCGGATAGGGAGCGCGAGCGTGAAGAAACCGGCCGCCATCTTACGGTGCTCACAACAGTCGCCGCAGCGATCATGGCAACTTCTTGCAATTACGGTCGTACCAACCGTACTGGCAAGGTTACAGGGCCTAAATTTATACAGGTGAGTCACTCTTTATCGAGGAATAAATAGGCGTTCATTCTGTATATTTAGTTGACCATTATGAAGTGTTTTTTTGCCCAAAACGAGCACTGGATGCAGGTTGCTTGATCGCTCTTCCGACGTTCAATCGAGCACACTTGCATTTTACCCGGCGGCAAATACAGTTTGAGTGCATAATATGCTTGAAAGAACACGTTACACTACACAGGTAGTGTTGTCATCAATATATGTGCGAGCACTCGAGCGCATTTTTGCATGCATTGCTAGCATGGTACATGGTGTTCTCTGCGGAAGCAAGTGCCACATTCATTTCTTTGAATTACCTTCGCGCACAAGTTCGGTATTACGTCATAATGAGACCACGATTGTCACCTTTTTTCATGTATTGGTATTGTTTTGTGCCTTGATTTGATTTGTGACAAAGAATCCTACGTAACGGTGGTGTGGCGCGACTTGAATAACGCCTTTGTCTGAGCTGTATCGTCAGCTTGTTACGATAGTAATAATTGTAGCGTGTCGTGCTATTTGAAGCAGTTTTTAAGGGTGGTCTCTCAATACAGGTTTCGTCATGAGGGCTACCCAGTGAATAATCTGTGTAGTGTGATACGGCTGGGTGTACAGGTAAGTATCACGTTCCTCATCCACTGGTTTCTACTTTACAGGAAGGAACAACCTCAGTGCACGCACTGTGGTTAGCCTCTCTCAGTTTTGCATATTTTCTTACATGTTCACATCAGAAACACACCTTACATTTTAGGCTCCTTCACCCAGCAATATAATAATTATAATTCTTTTTAGAAGAGTTCCCCATATTCTTTTTAGAATAGTTTTTCATGTTTTTAATTTTTAGAAGATACAGGGATTGTAAACCATGTTTTGAACTGATGTTTTAACATTTGTCCAATGCATGTATTAAACAACATATTCATTTTTAACTGGTTGCACCCAAACCAATGTTCTGATGTACTATTTCCTTTGTTGTCGATGCACCATAAAAATTGGAATAATCATCATCAATGCAGGTTACTTCACAGCTGCCTCGACATACTCAAGAAATGGGTGCAGAACCTGCGTAATGCCCACAAACTTTGATTACCACAGCACCTCCAAAAAGTATGTGTCACATGGAATTTTTAACATGGGATTCACAGTATATAATACCTTGTATTAACTGTTGTAGATCTAAGCCGTCTCTACAGTACACTCTCAGAAATTAAAACCGTGAGAACCGTGATAATTGTTTCAGTTAATAGGCATGCACATATATGCTACAAGAAGAAAATTATTTCTTGAGAATGCACTTCTCTGGCTACTGGTGTTGTTTACATCTACTGTTGATCACATTCATTTATCACATATTATATTCTTATATATATTATTATATTAACACATATTTGATCACATTAAATTCAAAATTCATCATATATAAGAAAATACCAGGAGGGAAGTTGCTATTCATTGCTCATTCTAACCTAAAATTGAGTGCTACAAATTTAGAGAGAGTACCTGTCCATTGTCATTCCAAAAATATATATTGTCATTGTAGCAAGGTCATAAAACAATAAATGTAGTCTTTTGTGACCTCCCTGCACGTTCATTGTATCCTGAAACGCATAAGTGCAAGAAATAACTTGAATAAACTTGATGTTGTATAAACTTGATATAAAATGTTGAATAATATAATGTATGATATAAAATGTTGAATAAACTTGAACTTGTATATTCTCTTTACTCACCATCAGTGACCTTCTTTACAAAAGCATATCGTGTTAGATTTTTTTTTTTTACGTTTCACAGACGGTGTACACGAGGGCCAAAATGACAAAATCACAACTGTTTCAAGCTCCAAATCGTCCTGCTGCAATTATCCTGTTGCAGACCATATGTGTGTAGTGCAAGAAGGCCCTTGCACATCAAAATGTAAGATGGGAGTCACAGTTAATGCAAAGTGGTTCCTATGAGAGACTTCGATGCTGAACAAAATTGTGCAAACTGCGGAAGGTGCCATAGAAGATATTCAGAAAGCGTGTCTGGTCTCACAACGGTGCTACGGCGCTCTCTTTTAGATGACGATGATACTCATTGAAGTTTCAGATGTGCAGCTGCATTTTTTCGAACGTGCTCCACATAACAAGCAATGCAAAGTCAGCACTGGATAGCAGTCCCCGTTCCTAAGCAGCTTTGCTCACGCTGCAGTTGTATTCAGCAAAAGCATGTGAGTACTCGAGAAGGACATTCAGTTTTGGCACAACCGCGCCTGCAAATAATCAGAACAAATGAAGGAAGAAACAAACAAACATAGAAGGGCTGTACTTCAAAAAGAGGTAAATCTTGTGTCTCAAGGAGGTGTTACCACTTTTAAGTAACTTAATTGATTAAGCTTACATCACTACCTCATTAACTGTCCTAACGAGCGTGTTCTAATTGCGTAAAGCAATTAAATCACGCTCACAACGCATTTGGGCTGCTTCGGTGTGTCCATATTTGCGAGGCAAAGAACCGCAGTCGTTCACTAAAAGACACTTTCTGCGGCGGTGCTTGATATAAATCATACGAAACCGATACACGGCTAAAACAACGGCTGTGATTCTACAGAACGATCTCTTTCTGCCATGCGAGTATATCCTTTCCCGGACCGTTCTTTATGGAACAATTTTTGTCCAGAACGCAGCACGGGATATTACATACATGGTGGTTGTTAACCTCACATCGTTTCTTGTTGAAATATTGGCTGGGAAACGTACTGTAGTACAATCCCCAGCGCTGCACTGCTGTGACGGTCTAGTTTCGGAATGCAAAACATAACGTAATTAAGAATCGAACGGCAGGACACCTGTGAAACACTGTTAGGATACATCAGTATACTGGCACCTTACAAAATTGTGTGATGACAAGCAATGATCAACGCCTGCAGCGCTATAAATACTCACAATCTCCGTTGCCTCCCATTGTTTTCTATGGGCGCACACTGCGCTTTAGGGCCTCCCAACATGGCGGCCCGAATGCACGCCTCTCCCCCGCGAGCCCCTCTCCCATGCGCCATCCAGCCTTTATAGATAGAGATCAGTGGCGCATACACCTCCGACTGTATTGTGCATTGCGCTTCGGTCGCCCAATGGGCGACCTGCCACCATAAATACCATAACCACGTCACATGTGACGTTGCATGAGAGGGAGTTGAATCCAGCTGCGACTTCCGTCGTCTGCTGTCACGGCATATTCCTTCAAATTTCTCGAAAACCACTTCGTTGTTCTGGTTGAAACTTCGCGACTGTGTTTCTGTAGCACTCTTAAATATAATTTCAGCTAAGTTTCGGAATCGCTCGATCTGTACGAGACCGTCCCTTTAAGAGTGTACCGTATAAACGCATGTTTAGTCCGCACGTACAAAATTAAAAGAAATACCTCTAATTTGAATACAATGCAATTATCGAGAGCGTAAACATGCAAAGTTGATTAGGCATCCACTCTTCTCCCAAATACCGTATACACGCGTGTGTAATCCGCACGTACAAAATTCAAAGAATGACCTCTAATTTGAATACACTGCAATTATCTAGAGCGTTAACATGCAAAGTTGATTAGGCTTCCACTCTTCTCCCAAATACCGAATAAACGCGTGTTTAGTCCGCACGTACACAATTAAAAGAATGACCTATAATTTGAAAACAATGCAATTATCGACAGCGTAAGCATGCAAAGTGCATCAGGCATCCACTCTTGTCCCAAATACCGTACAAACGCGTGTGTAATCCGCACGTACAAAATTCAAAGAATGGCCTATAATTTAAAAGCAATGCAATTATGGAAATCGTAAACATGCAAAGTTGATCAGGCATCCACTCTTCTACCAAATACCGTATAAACGCATGTTTAGTACGGTTCGTACAAAATGAAAAGAGTGACCTATAATTTGAAAAGAATGCAATTATCGAATGGGTAAACATGCAGAGTTGATCAGACATGCACTCTTCTCCCAAATACTGTGTACACGCGTGTTTAGTCCGCACGTACAAAATTCAAAGAATTACCTCTAAGTTGAAAACACTGCAACTATGGAAAGCGTAAACATACAAAGTTGATCAGGCATCAACTCTGCTCCCAAATGCCGTATACACGCGTGTTTAGTCCGCACCTGCAACATTAAAGGACCTCTAATTTGCATACAATGCAATTATCGAGAGCGTAAAATGCAAAGTTTATCAGGCATCCACTCTTCTCCCAAATACCGAATAAACGCGTGTTTAGTCCGCACGTACACAATTAAAAGAATGACCTATAATTTGAAAACAATGCAATTATCGACAGCGTAAGCATGCAAAGTGCATCAGGCATCCACTCTTGTCCCAAATACCGTACAAACGCGTGTGTAATCCTCACGTACAAAATTAAAAGATTGACCTATAACTTGAAAACAATGCAATTATCGAAAGCGTAAACATGCAAAGTTGATCAGGCATCCACTCTTCTCCCAAATACCGAATAAAGGCGTGCTTAGTCCGCTTCGTACAAAATTAAAAGAATGACCTATAATTTGAAAAGAATGCAATTATTGAATGCGTAAACATGCAGAGTTGATCAGGCATGCACTCTTCTCCCAAATACTGTGTACACGCGTCTTTAGTCCGCACGTACAAAATTCAAAGAATTGCCTCTAAGATGAAAACACTGCAACTATCGAAAGCGTAAACATACAAAGTTGATCAGGCATCCACTCTGCTCCCAAATGCCGCATAAACGCATGTTTACTCCGCAGGTACCAAATAAAAAGAATGACCTATAATTTCAAAACAATGCAATTATCGAAAGCGTAAACATGCAAAATTGATCAGGCATCCACTCGTCTCCCAAATACCGTATAAACGCGTGTTTAGTCCGCACGTACAAAATTAAAAGAATGGCCTATAATTTGAAAACAATGCAATTATCGAAAGCGTAAACATGCAAAGTTGATCAGGCATCCACTCTTCTCCCAAATACCGTATAAACACGTGTGTAATCCGCACGTACAAAATTCAAAGAACGACCTATAATTTGAAAGCAATGCAATTATCGAAATCGTAAACATGCAAAGTTGATCAGGCATCCACTCTTGTCCCAAATGCCGTATACACGCCTGTTTAGTCTGCACGCACCACATTAAAAGAATGACCTATAATTTGAAAACAATGCAAGTATCGAATGCGTAAGCATGCAGAGTTGATCAGGCATGCACTCTTCTCCCAAATACCGTATAAACGCATGTTTAGTACGGTTCGTACAAAATTAAAAGAGTGACCTATAATTTGAAAAGAATGCAATTATCGAATGCGTAAACATGCAGAGTTGATCAGACATGCACTCTTCTCCCAAATACCGTATACACGCGTGTTTAGTCCGCACGTACAAAATTCAAAGAATTACCTCTAAGTTGAAAACACTGCAACTATCGAAAGCGTAAACATACAAAGTTGATCAGGCATCTACTCTGCTCCCAAATGCCTTATACACGTGTGTTTCGTCCGCACGTACCACATTAAAAGAGTGACCTATAATTTGAAAACAATGCAATTATCGAATGAGTAAACGTGCGAACTATATCAGGCATCCTCTCTTCTCCCAAATACCGTGTAAACGCATGTTTAGTCCGCACGTACAAAATTCAAAGAATTACCTATAATTTGAGAACAATGCAATGATCGAAAGCGTAAACATGCAAAGTTGATCAGGCATCAACCCTGCTCCCAAATGCCGTATACACGCGTGTTTAGTCCGCACCTACAACATTAAAGGACCTCTAATTTGAATACAATGCAATTATCGAAACCGTAAACATACAAAGTTGATCAGGCATCAACTCTGCTCCCAAATACCGTATCAACGCGTGTTTGATCCGCACGTACAAAATTAAAAGAATGACCTATAATTTGAAAACAATGCAATTATCGAAAGCGCAAACATGCAAAGTTGATCAGGCATCCACTCTTCTCCCAAATACCGAATAAACGCGTGCTTAGTCCGCTTCGTACAAATTTAAAAGAGTGACCTATAAATTGAAAAGAATGCAATTATCGAATGCGTAAACATGCAGAGTTGATCAGGCATGCACTCTTCTCCCAAATACTGTGTACACGCGTGTTTAGTCCGCACGTACAAAATTCAAAGAATTACCTCTAAGATGAAAACACTGCAACTATCGAAAGCGTAAACATACAAAGTTGATCAAGAATCCACTCTGCTCCCAAATGCCGCATGAAGGCGTGTTTGCTCCGCAGGTACCAAATTAAAAGAATGACCTATAATTTCAAAACAATGCAATTATCGAAAGCGTAAACATGCAAAATTGATCACGCATCCACTCGTCTCCCAAATACCGTATAAACGCGTGTTTAGTCCGCACGTACAAAATTAAAAGAATGACCTATAATTTGAAAACAATGCAATTATCGAAAGCGTAAACATGCAAAGTTCATCGGCATCCACTCTTGTCCCAAATACCGTATAAACGCGTGTGTAATCCGCACGTACAAAATTCAAAGAATGACCTATAATTTGAAAGCAGTGCAATTATGGAAATCGTAAACATGCAAAGTTGATCAGGCATCCACTCTTCTCCCAAATACCGTATAAACGCGTGTGTAATCCGCACGTACAAAATTCAAAGAATGACCTATAATTTGAAAGCAATGCAATTATCGAAATCGTAAACATGCAAAGTTGATCAGGCATCCATTCTTCTCCCAAATACCCTAAACACGCGTGTTTAGTCTGCACGTACAAAATTAAAAGAGTGACCTATAATTTGAAAAGAATGCAATTATCGAATGCGTAAACATGCAAAGTTGATCAGGCATCCACTCTTGTCCCAAATACCGTATAAACGCGTGTGTAATCCTCACGTACAAAATTAAAAGAATGACCTATAATTTGAAAGCAATGCAATTATCGAATGCGTAAACGTGCAAAGTTGATCAGCCATCCACTCTTATCCCAAATACCGTATAAACGCATATTTAGTCCGCACGTACAAAATTGAAAGAATTACCTATAATTTGAGAACAATGCAATGATTGAAAGCGTAAACATGCAAAGTTGATCAGGCACCCACTCTTGTCCCAAATACCGTATAAACGCGTGTTTAGTCCGCACGTACAAAATTAAGAGAATGACCTATAAGTTGAAAACAATGCAATTATCGAAAGCGTAAACATGCAAAGTTGATCAGGCATCCACTCTTCTCCCAAATACCGCATAAACGCATGTTTATTCAGCTTCGTACAAAATTAAAAGAGTGATCTATAATTTGAAAACAATGCAATTATCGGGAGCGTATACCTGCAAAGTTAATCAGCCATCCACTCTTCTCCCAAATACCGTGTACACGCGTGCTTAGTCCGCACGTACAAAATTAAAAGAATGACATATAATTTGGAACCAATGCAATTATCGAAAGCGTAAACGTGCAAAGTTGATCACGCATCCACTCTTGTCCCAAATACCGTATAAGCGCGTGTTTAGTCCGCACGTACAAAATTGAAAGAATTACCTATAATTTGAGAACAATGCAATGATCGAAAGCGTAAACATGCAAAGTTCATCAGGCATCCACTCTTGTCCCAAATACCGTATAAACGCGTGTGTAATCCGCACGTACAAAATTCAAACAATGACCTCTAATTTGAAAACAATGCAATTATCGGGAGCGTATACCTGCAAAGTTAATCAGCCATCCACTCTTCTCCCAAATACCGTGTACACGCATGCTTAGTCCGCACGTACAAAATTAAAAGAATGACCTATAATTTGGAACCAATGCAATTATCGAAAGCGTAAACGTGCAAAGTTAATCAGCCATCCACTCTTCTCCCAAATACCGTGTACACGCGTGTTTATTGCGCACGTACAAAATTAAAAGAATGACCTATAATTTGAAAACAATGCAATTATCGAATGCGTAAACGTGCAAAGTTGGTCAGCCATCCACTCTTATCCCAAATACCGTATAAACGCATGTTTAGTCCGCACGTACAAAATTGAAAGAATTACCTATAATTTGAGAACAATGCAATGATCGAAAGCGTAAACATGCAAAGTTGATCAGGCATCCACTCTTATCCCAAATACCGTATAAACGCATGTTTAGTCCGCACGTACAAAATTAAAAGAATGACCTATAATTTGAAAACAATGCAATTATCGAAAGCGTAAACATGCAAAGTTCATCAGGCATCAACTCTTGTCCCAAATACCGTATAAACGCGTGTGTAATCCGCACGTACAAAATTCAAAGAATGACCTATAATTTGAAAACAATGCAATTATCGAATGCGTAAACGTGCAAAGTTGATCAGGCATCCACTCTTCTCCCAAATACCGTATAAACGCGTGTTTAGTCCGCACGAACAAAATTAAAAGAATGACCTATAATTTGAAAACAATGCAATTATCGAAAGCGTAAACATGCAAAGTTGATCAGGCATCCATTCTTCTCCCAAATACCGTATACACGCGTGTTTAGTCTGCACGTACAAAATTAAAAGAGTGACCTATAATTTGAAAAGAATGCAATTATCGAATGCGTAAACATGCAAAGTTGATGAGGCATCCACTCTTCTCCCAAATACCGTGTACACGCGTGTTTAGTCCGCACGTACAAAATTAAAAGAATGACCTATAATTTGAAAACAATGCAATTATCGAATGCGTAAACGTGCAAAGTTGATCAGCCATCCACTCTTATCCCAAATACCGTATAAACGCATGTTTAGTCCGCACGTACAAAATTGAAAGAATTACCTATAATATGAGAACAATGCAATGATTGAAAGCGTAAACATGCAAAGTTGATCAGGCATCCACTCTTCTCCCAAATACCGTATAAACGCGTGTTTATTCCGCACGTACAAAATTAAGAGAATGACCTATAAGTTGAAAACAATGCAATTATCGAAAGCGTAAACTTGCAAAGTTGATCAGGCATCCACTCTTCTCCCAAATACCATATCAACGCATGTTTATTCAGCTTCGTACAAAATTAAAAGAGTGACCTATAATTTGAAAAGAATGCAATTATCGAATGCGTAAACATGCAAAGTTGATCAGGCATCCACTCTTCTCCCAAATACCGTGTACACGCGTGTTTAGTCCGCACGTACAAAATTAAAAGAATGACCTATAATCTGGAAGCAATGCAATTATCAAAAGCGTAAACGTGCAAAGTTGATCAGGCATCCACTCTTGTCCCAAATACCGTATAAGCGCGTGTTTAGTGTGCACGTACAAAATTAAAAGAATGACCTATAATTTGAAAACAATGCAATTATCGAATGCGTAAACGTGCAAAGTTGATCAGCCATCCACTCTTATCCCAAATACCGTATAAACGCATGTTTAGTCCGCACGTACAAAATTAAGAGAATGACCTATAAGTTGAAAACAATGCAATTATCGAAAGCGTAAACATGCAAAGTTCATCAGGCATCCACTCTTGTCCCAAATACCGTATAAATGCGTGTGTAATCCGCACGTACAAAATTCAAACAATGACCTCTAATTTGAAAACAATGCAATTATCGGGAGCGTATACCTGCAAAGTTAATCAGCCATCCACTCTTCTCCCAAATACCGTGTACACGCGTGCTTAGTCCGCACGTACAAAATTAAAAGAATGACCAATAATTTGGAACCAATGCAATTACCGAAAGCGTAAACGTGCAAAGTTAATCAGCCATCCACTCTTCTCCCAAATACCGTGTACACGCGTGCTTAGTCCGCACGTACAAAATTAAAAGAATGACCTATAATTTGGAACCAATGCAATTATCGAAAGCGTAAACGTGCAAAGTTAATCAGCCATCCACTCTTCTCCCAAATACCGTGTACACGCGTGTTTATTGCGCACGTACAAAATTAAAAGAATGACCTATAATTTGAAAACAATGCAATTATCGAATGCGTAAACGTGCAAAGTTGATCACCCATCCACTCTTATCCCAAATACCGTATAAACGCATGTTTAGTCCGCACGTACAAAATTGAAAGAATTACCTATAATTTGAGAACAATGCAATTATCGAATGCGTAAACGTGCAAAGCTGATCAGCCATCCACTCTTATCCCAAATACCGTATAAACGCATGTTTAGTCCGCACGTACAAAATTGAAAGAATTACCTATAATTTGAGAACAATGCAATGATCGAAAGCGTAAACATGCAAAGTTGATCAGGCATCCACTCTTCTCCCAAATACCGTATAAACGCATGTTTATTCAGCTTCGTACAAAATTAAAAGAGTGATCTATAATTTGAAAACAATGCAATTATCGGGAGCGTATACCTGCAAAGTTAATCAGCCATCCACTCTTCTCCCAAATACCGTGTACACGCGTGCTTAGTCCGCACGTACAAAATTAAAAGAATGACCTATAATTTGGAACCAATGCAATTATCGAAAGCGTAAACGTGCAAAGTTGATCAGGCATCCACTCTTGTCCCAAATACCGTATAAGCGCGTGTTTAGTGTGCACGTACAAAATTAAAAGAATAACCTCTAATTTGAAAAGAATGCAATTATAGAATGCGTAAGCGTGCAAAGTTGATCAGCCATCCACTCTTATCCCAAATACCGTATAAACGCATGTTTAGTCCGCACGTACAAAATTGAAAGAATTACGTATAATTTGAGAACAATGCAATGATCGAAAGCGTAAACATGCAAAGTTGATCAGGCATCCAGTCTTCTCCCAAATACCGTATAAACGCGTGTTTAGTCCGCACGTACAAAATTAAGAGAATGACCTATAAGTTGAAAACAATGCAATTATCGAAAGCGTAAATATGCAAAGTTCATCAGGCATCCACTCTTGTCCCAAATACCGTATAAACGCGTGTGTAATCCGCACGTACAAAATTCAAACAATGACCTCTAATTTGAAAACAATGCAATTATCGGGAGCGTATACCTGCAAAGTTAATCAGCCATCCACTCTTCTCCCAAATACCGTGTACACGCGTGCTTAGTCCGCACGTACAAAATTAAAAGAATGACCTATAATTTGGAACCAATGCAATTATCGAAAGCGTAAACGTGCAAAGTTAATCAGCCATCCACTCTTCTCCCAAATACCGTGTACACGCGTGTTTATTGCGCACGTACAAAATTGAAAGAATTACCTATAATTTGAGAACAATGCAATGATCGAAAGCGTAAACATGCAAAGTTGATCAGGCATCCACTCTTATCCCAAATACCGTATAAACGCATGTTTAGTCCGCACGTACAAAATTGAAAGAATTACCTATAATTTGAAAACAATGCAATTATCGAAAGCGTAAACATGCAAAGTTCATCAGGCATCCACTCTTGTCCCAAATACCGTATAAACGCGTGAGTAATCCGCACGTACAAAATTCAAAGAATGACCTATAATTTGAAAACAATGCAATTATCGGGAGCGTATACCTGCAAAGTTAATCAGCCATCCACTCTTCTCCCAAATACCGTGTACACGCGTGTTTATTGCGCACGTACGAAATTAAAAGAATGACCTATAATTTGAAAACAATGCAATTATCGAATGCGTAAACGTGCAAAGTTGATCAGTCATCCACTCTTATCCCAAATACCGTATAAACGCATGTTTAGTCCACACGTACAAAATTGAAAGAATTACCTATAATTTGAAAACAATGCAATTATCGAATGCGTAAACATGCAAAGTTGATCAGGCATCCACTCTTCTCCCAAATACCGTATAAACGCGTGTTTAGTCCGCACGAACAAAATTAAAAGAATGACCTATAATTTGAAAACAATGCAATTATCGAAAGCGTAAACATGCAAAGTTGATCAGGCATCCATTCTTCTCCCAAATACCGTATACACGCGTGTTTAGTCTGCACGTACAAAATTAAAAGAGTGACCTATAATTTGAAAAGAATGCAATTATCGAATGCGTAAACATGCAAAGTTGATCAGGCATCCACTCTTCTCCCAAATACCGTGTACACGCGTGTTTAGTCCGCACGTACAAAATTAAAAGAATGACCTATAATTTGAAAACAATGCAATTATCGAATGCGTAAACGTGCAAAGTTGATCAGCCATCCACTCTTATCCCAAATACCGTATAAACGCATGTTTAGTCCGCACGTACAAAATTGAAAGAATTACCTATAATTTGAGAACAATGCAATGATCGAAAGCGTAAACATGCAAAGTTGATCAGGCATCCAGTCTTCTCCCAAATACCGTATAAACGCGTGTTTAGTCCGCACGTACAAAATTAAGAGAATGACCTATAAGTTGAAAACAATGCAATTATCGAAAGCGTAAACACGCAAAGTTCATCAGGCATCCACTCTTGTCCCAAATACCGTATAAACGCGTGTGTAATCCGCACGTACAAAATTCAAACAATGACCTCTAATTTGAAAACAATGCAATTATCGGGAGCGTATACCTGCAAAGTTAATCAGCCATCCACTCTTCTCCCAAATACCGTGTACACGCGTGCTTAGTCCGCACGTACAAAATTAAAAGAATGACCTATAATTTGGAACCAATGCAATTATCGAAAGCGTAAACGTGCAAAGTTAATCAGCCATCCACTCTTCTCCCAAATACCGTGTACACGCGTGTTTATTGCGCACGTACAAAATTAAAAGAATGACCTATAATTTGAAAACAATGCAATTATCGAATGCGTAAACGTGCAAAGTTGATCAGCCATCCACTCTTATCCCAAATACCGTATAAACGCATGTTTAGTCCGCACGTACAAAATTGAAAGAATTACCTATAATTTGTGAACAATGCAATGATCGAAAGCGTAAACATGCAAAGTTAATCAGGCATCCACTCTTATCCCAAATACCGTATAAACGCATGTTTAGTCCGCACGTACAAAATTGAAAGAATTACCTATAATTTGAAAACAATGCAATTATCGAAAGCGTAAACATGCAAAGTTCATCAGGCATCCACTCTTGTCCCAAATACCGTATAAACGCGTGTGTAATCCGCACGTACAAAATTCAAAGAATGACCTATAATTTGGAACCAATGCAATTATCGAAAGCGTAAACGTGCAAAGTTAATCAGCCATCCACTCTTCTCCCAAATACCGTGTACACGCGTGTTTATTGCGCACGTACAAAATTGAAAGAATTACCTATAATTTGAGAACAATGCAATGATCGAAAGCGTAAACATGCAAAGTTGATCAGGCATCCACTCTTATCCCAAATACCGTATAAACGCATGTTTAGTCCGCACGTACAAAATTGAAAGAATTACCTATAATTTGAAAACTATGCAATTATCGAAAGCGTAAACATGCAAAGTTCGTCAGGCATCCACTCTTGTCCCAAATACCGTATAAACGCGTGTGTAATCCGCACGTACAAAATTGAAAGAATGACCTATAATTTGAAAACAATGCAATTATCGGGAGCGTATACCTGCAAAGTTAATCAGCCATCCACTCTTCTCCCAAATACCGTGTACACGCGTGTTTATTGCGCACGTACGAAATTAAAAGAATGACCTATAATTTGAAAACAATGCAATTATCGAATGCGTAAACGTGCAAAGTTGATCAGTCATCCACTCTTATCCCAAATACCGTATAAACGCATGTTTAGTCCACACGTACAAAATTGAAAGAATTACCTATAATTTGAGAACAATGCAATGATCGAAAGCGTAAACATGCAAAGTTGATCAGGCATCCACTCTTCTCCCAAATACCGTATAAACGCGTGTTTAGTCCGCACGAACAAAATTAAAAGAATGACCTATAATTTGAAAACAATGCAATTATCGAAAGCGTAAACATGCAAAGTTGATCAGGCATCCATTCTTCTCCCAAATACCGTATACACGCGTGTTTAGTCTGCACGTGCAAAATTAAAAGAGTGACCTATAATTTGAAAAGAATGCAATTATCGAATGCGTAAACATGCAAAGTTGATCAGGCATCCACTCTTCTCCCAAATACCGTGTACACGCGTGTTTAGTCCGCACGTACAAAATTAAAAGAATGACCTATAATTTGAAAACAATGCAATTATCGAATGCGTAAACGTGCAAAGTTGATCAGCCATCCACTCTTATCCCAAATACCGTATAAACGCATGTCTAGTCCGCACGTACAAAATTGAAAGAATTACCTATAATTTGAGAACAATGCAATGATCGAAAGCGTAAACATGCAAAGTTGATCAGGCATCCAGTCTTCTCCCAAATACCGTATAAACGCGTGTTTAGTCCGCACGTACAAAATTAAGAGAATGACCTATAAGTTGAAAACAATGCAATTATCGAAAGCGTAAACATGCAAAGTTCATCAGGCATCCACTCTTGTCCCAAATACCGTATAAACGCGTGTGTAATCCGCACGTACAAAATTCAAACAATGACCTCTAATTTGAAAACAATGCAATTATCGGGAGCGTATACCTGCAAAGTTAATCAGCCATCCACTCTTCTCCCAAATACCGTGTACACGCGTGCTTAGTCCGCACGTACAAAATTAAAAGAATGACCTATAATTTGGAACCACTGCAATTATCGAAAGCGTAAACGTGCAAAGTTAATCAGCCATCCACTCTTCTCCCAAATACCGTGTACACGCGTGTTTATTGCGCACGTACAAAATTAAAAGAATGACCTATAATTTGAAAACAATGCAATTATCGAATGCGTAAACGTGCAAAGTTGATCAGCCATCCACTCTTATCCCAAATACCGTATAAACGCATGTTTAGTCCGCACGTATAAAATTGAAAGAATTACCTATAATTTGAGAACAATGCAATGATCGAAAGCGTAAACATGCAAAGTTAATCAGGCATCCACTCTTATCCCAAATACCGTATAAACGCATGTTTAGTCCGCACGTACAAAATTGAAAGAATTACCTATAATTTGAAAACAATGCAATTATCGAAAGCGTAAACATGCAAAGTTCATCAGGCATCCACTCTTGTCCCAAATACCGAATAAACGCGTGTGTAATCCGCACGTACAAAATTAAAAGAATGACCTATAATTTGGAACCAATGCAATTATCGAAAGCGTAAACGTGCAAAGTTAATCAGCCATCCACTCTTCTCCCAAATACCGTGTACACGCGTGTTTATTGCGCACGTACAAAATTGAAAGAATTACCTATAATTTGAGAACAATGCAATGAGCGAAAGCGTAAACATGCAAAGTTGATCAGGCATCCACTCTTATCCCAAATACCGTATAAACGCATGTTTAGTCCGCACGTACAAAATTGAAAGAATTACCTATAATTTGAAAACAATGCAATTATCGAAAGCGTAAACATGCAAAGTTCATCAGGCATCCACTCTTCTCCCAAATACCGTATAAACGCGTGTTTAGTCCGCACGAACAAAATTAAAAGAATGACCTATAATTTGAAAACAATGCAATTATCGAAAGCGTAAACATGCAAAGTTGATCAGGCATCCATTCTTCTCCCAAATACCGTATACACGCGTGTTTAGTCTGCACGTACAAAATTAAAAGAGTGACCTATAATTTGAAAAGAATGCAATTATCGAATGCGTAAACATGCAAAGTTGATCAGGCATCCACTCTTCTCCCAAATACCGTGTACACGCGTGTTTAGTCCGCACGTACAAAATTAAAAGAATGACCTATAATTTGAAAACAATGCAATTATCGAATGCGTAAACGTGCAAAGTTGATCAGCCATCCACTCTTATCCCAAATACCGTATAAACGCATGTTTAGTCCGCACGTACAAAATTGAAAGAATTACCTATAATTTGAGAACAATGCAATGATCGAAAGCGTAAACATGCAAAGTTGATCAGGCATCCAGTCTTCTCCCAAATACCGTATAAACGCGTGTTTAGTCCGCACGTACAAAATTAAGAGAATGACCTATAAGTTGAAAACAATGCAATTATCGAAAGCGTAAACATGCAAAGTTCATCAGGCATCCACTCTTGTCCCAAATACCGTATAAACGCGTGTGTAATCCGCACGTACAAAATTCAAACAATGACCTCTAATTTGAAAACAATGCAATTATCGGGAGCGTATACATGCAAAGTTAATCAGCCATCCACTCTTCTCCCAAATACCGTGTACACGCGTGCTTAGTCCGCACGTACAAAATTAAAAGAATGACCTATAATTTGGAACCAATGCAATTATCGAAAGCGTAAACGTGCAAAGTTAATCAGCCATCCACTCTTCTCCCAAATACCGTGTACACGCGTGTTTATTGCGCACGTACAAAATTAAAAGAATGACCTATAATTTGAAAACAATGCAATTATCGAATGCGTAAACGTGCAAAGTTGATCAGCCATCCACTCTTATCCCAAATACCGTATAAACGCATGTTTAGTCCGCACGTACAAAATTGAAAGAATTACCTATAATTTGAGAACAATGCAATGATCGAAAGCGTAAACATGCAAACTTAATCAGGCATCCACTCTTATCCCAAATACCGTATAAACGCATGTTTAGTCCGCACGTACAAAATTGAAAGAATTACCTATAATTTGAAAACAATGCAATTATCGAAAGCGTAAACATGCAAAGTTCATCAGGCATCCACTCTTGTCCCAAATACCGTATAAACGCGTGTGTAATCCGCACGTACAAAATTCAAAGAATGACCTATAATTTGAAAACAATGCAATTATCGGGAGCGTATACCTGCAAAGTTAATCAGCCATCCACTCTTCTCCCAAATACCGTGTACACGCGTGTTTATTGCGCACGTACAAAATTAAAAGAATGACCTATAATTTGAAAACAATGCAATTATCGAATGCGTAAACGTGCAAAGTTGATCAGCCATCCACTCTTATCCCAAATACCGTATAAACGCATGTTTAGTCCGCACGTACAAAATTGAAAGAATTACCTATAATTTGAGAACAATGCAATGATCGAAAGCGTAAACATGCAAAGTTGATCAGGCATCCACTCTTCTCCCAAATACCGTATAAACGCGTGTTTAGTCCGCACGAACAAAATTAAAAGAATGACCTATAATTTGAAAACAATGCAATTATCGAAAGCGTAAACATGCAAAGTTGATCAGGCATCCATTCTTCTCCCAAATACCGTATACACGCGTGTTTAGTCTGCACGTACAAAATTAAAAGAGTGACCTATAATTTGAAAAGAATGCAATTATCGAATGCGTAAACATGCAAAGTTGATCAGGCATCCACTCTTATCCCAAATACCGTATAAACGCATGTTTAGTCCGCACGTACAAAATTGAAAGAATTACCTATAATATGAGAACAATGCAATGATTGAAAGCGTAAACATGCAAAGTTGATCAGGCATCCACTCTTCTCCCAAATACCGTATAAACGCGTGTTTAGTCCGCACGTACAAAATTAAGAGAATGACCTATAAGTTGAAAAGAATGCAATTATCGAATGCGTAAACATGCAAAGTTGATCAGCCATCCACTCTTCTCCCAAATACCGTGTACACGCGTGTTTATTGCGCACGTACAAAATTGAAAGAATTACCTATAATTTGAGAACAATGCAATGAGCGAAAGCGTAAACATGCAAAGTTGATCAGGCATCCACTCTTATCCCAAATACCGTATAAACGCATGTTTAGTCCGCACGTACAAAATTGAAAGAATTACCTATAATTTGAAAACAATGCAATTATCGAAAGCGTAAACATGCAAAGTTCATCAGGCATCCACTCTTCTCCCAAATACCGTATAAACGCGTGTTTAGTCCGCACGAACAAAATTAAAAGAATGACCTATAATTTGAAAACAATGCAATTATCGAAAGCGTAAACATGCAAAGTTGATCAGGCATCCATTCTTCTCCCAAATACCGTATACACGCGTGTTTAGTCTGCACGTACAAAATTAAAAGAGTGACCTATAATTTGAAAAGAATGCAATTATCGAATGCGTAAACATGCAAAGTTGATCAGGCATCCACTCTTCTCCCAAATACCGTGTACACGCGTGTTTAGTCCGCACGTACAAAATTAAAAGAATGACCTATAATTTGAAAACAATGCAATTATCGAATGCGTAAACGTGCAAAGTTGATCAGCCATCCACTCTTGTCCCAAATACCGTGTACACGCGTGTTTATTGCGCACGTACAAAATTGAAAGAATTACCTATAATTTGAGAACAATGCAATGATCGAAAGCGTAAACATGCAAAGTTGATCAGGCATCCACTCTTCTCCCAAATACCGTATAAACGCGTGTTTAGTCCGCACGTACAAAATTAAGAGAATGACCTATAAGTTGAAAACAATGCAATTATCGAAAGCGTAAACATGCAAAGTTGATCAGGCATCCACTCTTCTCCCAAATACCATATAAACGCATGTTTATTCAGCTTCGTACAAAATTAAAAGAGTGACCTATAATTTGAAAAGAATGCAATTATCGATTGCGTAAACATGCAAAGTTGATCAGGCATCCACTCTTCTCCCAAATACCGTGTACACGCGTGTTTAGTCCGCACGTACAAATTTAAAAGAATGACCTATAATCTGGAAGCAATGCAATTATCAAAAGCGTAAACGTGCAAAGTTGATCAGGCATCCACTCTTGTCCCAAATACCGTATAAGCGCGTGTTTAGTGTGCACGTACAAAATTAAAAGAATGACCTATAATTTGAAAACAATGCAATTATCGAATGCGTAAACGTGCAAAGTTGATCAGCCATCCACTCTTATCCCAAATACCGTATAAACGCATGTTTAGCCCGCACGTACAAAATTAAGCGAATGACCTATAAGTTGAAAACAATGCAATTATCGAAAGCGTAAACATGCAAAGTTCATCAGGCATCCACTCTTGTCCCAAATACCGTGTACACGCGTGTTTATTGCGCACGTACAAAATTGAAAGAATTACCTATAATTTGAGAACAATGCAATGATCGAAAGCGTAAACATGCAAAGTTGATCAGGCATCCACTCTTATCCCAAATACCGTGTACACGCGTGTTTATTGCGCACGTACAAAATTAAAAGAATGACCTATAATTTGAAAACAATGCAATTATCGAATGCGTAAACGTGCAAAGTTGATCAGCCATCCACTCTTCTCCCAAATACCGTGTACACGCGTGCTTAGTCCGCACGTACAAAATTAAAAGAATGACCTATAATTTGGAACCAATGCAATTATCGAAAGC